>NC_030383.2:58391702-58698206 GCF_001625215.2 Daucus carota subsp. sativus | reverse complement strand
TTTTTTTATCAAGGAGCGCTTTAACTGAAATATCCTAAAAGTTACTCTCTACCCTTCAAGTAGCGGTCTCTTTAATCTGATGGGCTTTCATTAGCTTTCATCCGTGATAGCCTCATTCTTGTATTCTTTTTATTATTTCTGTTTTATTGGTTGTTTTTTTCAATAAATTTTTACTTTATTCGGGTTTTCTTTAGTCACACTTTGTAAGAGTTTGGTTTTTGCTTGAATTTGTTTCTTGTACATCATTTTTGGAATCGCTATGAGATTTTCATGGTGTTGATTTAATGATAAGAGTTTGTATGATAATGTATTTAAGTGTTGATTACTCTAAACAACAGTGGAAGAATTATAACATATATATATCTTCAAAAATACACTTGGTTATATGCTAAGAAGGAAGGATTATACGATTATGCTTTTATTCAATTTCAATTATAAACGCAGATGCTGTCAAAAAAAAAAAAAAAAAAATTATAAACGCAGATGACATACAGTTTTTCGTTATTGAATTATTATTTTTTCAAAAAAAAAAAAAGACCGCATTTACCTCGTTAGTCAAAAAAATTCATCATTCTTTCTTTGTTTCATTATTTTCTCGTAGGATATTCCAAACAAGTGTCCTAAAACGATCAACGCTAGTATAAAACACGGCCGGAAAGTCTGGAACTGCCTCGTATGATCTAGGGTTTGGTCGCATGACACGTTAGTTTGTTAAATAGCCACTTATACTTACTCTACTAAGCTACTTGTATCCGTCAAATAATAAATTAAATATTTGATTTCCCCCACTCCGCTTAGAAGGAGAGCTGTATATATCTCAGAGTCGAACACTTTCTCTTCCTTCGCGTTAAATGTTTATTTATATTATATATCAAACTAGTTGGGAAGCCGCGGGTTGCGGCGGTTTATAAAAACTGGTTGAAAAGCCGCGCGTTGTGGCGGCCTATAAAAATTATATTAATAACTCAATGTTAATATTTATAGAATACAATAATTTTGTGGCTGGTCTATAAAAAGTATATTAATGATTAAAAATTAATATTTGTATGATAAAATAAATTTTATATTATAAAGATCTTGATGTAATACCAATACTAATATATAAAATTGCAAAATTGAACTACTCCCTCTGTCCCTCTCATTTCTTTACAGTTACTATTTTGGGATGTCCCTCTCATTTCTTTACATTACCATAAATAGTAAGTTTTTCCATCATTACACCTACTATCTTCCCCCACTATCTCATATTTAACAATAAAAACTACTATTACACCCACTACTTTCCTCCACTATCTCAAATCTATTATTAAATATTGATGGGTCTCACCACTTTACTCACTTTTCATCCAACTTTACTCATTTTTCATACATTGTCTTGGTCTCCGTGTCCCCCTCCAATGTAAACAATTGAGGGGGACGGAGGGAGTATAATTCATAGTGGAAAAATGAAAATAAATTTTTACACGTAATTAACAATTTAAAGCATAACGAATCTTAATTTTATTTGTGTTTTTTTCAAAAGTAATCATGTTCTTACATTGTCACCCTCCTCCAATTTTTTTTGGATTGATTGTGCACAAAAACATCTAACTTAAATCCGTGGGATAGCGGTGTATAACTACCATTACTTATAACAACTTTTGTTTTTTAATATTGTATGAACAGTCTTAATTCACTTGAGAGTTGCTTGAACGGAGGAAACAGATAATGCATTAATAATATTTTCCTGTGTACAAAGTAAATCATATAAAAATTAACAACAACAAACATGTCCGAGATGAACAAAATAAATATTATAAAATAATAACCAACAAACACACATCACTAATAATTAATTAATTGATATCATCCATCAATATCATGTCAAGACATATTCTTCTCTCGTGTTTGGATTTGTCGACTCCCGCATAGCAGTCTATAACTACGTTTGCTTGGAACAACCTTTATTTTTTTACTACCGTATATACAGCCTTCACTTATCATTGCAGAAAAACGGCAAGACCGAGTTAGAAATCGAGTAAGAGAACTATCACCAGAGAGAAGTAGAGTTGTGGTATTGAGAGAGAGTGGATTGTGTTTAGATGATCCAAAACCCTACAATCTACCGGAGTATTTATAGGTGCAGAGAAACTTGTGTGCTACTCTTTCCCATAATTAAATAATCTGAAATAAAATCAGATTTTGAAACTTACTTCCAAAACTAAAAAAGGTAGTTCTAAATTTTGATATTTTTCATCCAAAAAATCGAGATAATTAGAAAAATAGAATGGAGCGATGTGAGAGGCGCCACCTACACGCCCCTCGCTTCTCCTTTATATAAATATATTGATATCGGTTATATTAATGATTTAAAATTAATATTTTCTAAATAAAAGGCGATTTATAAAAAATATATTAATGAGTTAAAATTAATATTTGCAGAATAAAAGAAATTTTATATTATAAACATCTAGATGCAATATCAATATTAATGTATAAAATTGCAAAATTGTACTATAGTTCATGAGTGGAAAAATGAAAATAAATTTCCACATGTAATTAACGATTTAAAGCAACTTACAAATCTGTCACGATTCTTAGATATCTATTTTTCCACGCGTCACTGACAATTTTGAAGCCACCCACATATGTCAAGCAAACAACGACATCTACATAAATAGATATAAAAATAATATCATATATAAGAGACGGAGCAATTTTTTGGATTGGTTGTGCGCAAAAACATCAATTTAAATCCATGAGATAGTGGCTTAGACAGTGGTCTGTAACTATCTTTGCTTGCAACTTTTTTTTCTTAATAGTACTGTATAAACAACTTTCACTTAAAAGATGCTTAACCGAGTGAATAGATATTATCGAAGTGTTGCATGAATAATATTTTCCGGCCAATCATCTCTATCGTCATTCAAAGCATGTAGCATAGTGTGACTCATTATTGTATTAGATGGAGAAGATAAATAGACACAAAAAAATTGTTAAATTTTATGATGTCTTAACTCAATTTATAGGTGCTGATTTGAGAATTAAGGAAAATATATATTGGATATTAAGGAAAATATATAAAATAATTATATAAATTATTATCAACTAAAATTTGAAAATAAAATAAATTATTCAAGAAAATACCTTCTATAAGCTAATCTTTTAACTATGTCTTTATTACAAAATAGATAAAATCAAAATTCACTCGAGGACATGATATGATTTTGAATTGAGTCGAACAAGCTCTAACATTGTACACTGTTTTATTTTATTTATTAACTCGTAAATTAAGGACAACTTCGCACTGCTTAAAACCGGAGTCTCATTCCTTCTGCATGTGCTTTTAAAATTTCAACCAATATAATCCAAAATAATTAATAGGACTGTCTGTTTCATTTTATTTTTATAAAAAAAAAATTCATTAGTGAGCACGTTTGTTAATTTTTTTATAAACCATACTTTTATAACTTATTTTAAAAATTTTAAACATCAAGTTTTAGTAAAAAAAATTATAAAAATATATAAAATCATATTTTGAAAGAGTTTTCCAATACTGCCTCCGTCCCCCTCAATTGTTTACATTGGAGGGGGACACGGAGACCAAGACAATGTATGAAAAATGATTAAAGTTAGATGAAAAGTGGGTAAAGTGGTGGGGTCTACCAATATTTAATAATAGAATTGAGATAGTGGAGGGAAGTAGTGGGTGTAATAGTAGTTTTTATTGTTAAATATGAGATAGTGGAGGAAGATAGTGGGTGTAATGATGAGAAAAGCTTACTATTTATAGTAACGTAAAGAATTGAGAGGGACATCCCAAAATAGTAACGGTAAAGAAATGAGAGGGACAGAGGGAGAGGGAGTACATGCCAAAGTCATTTGTCCAAGTGTACAAGTCTCACCGGGAAGAGGGAGTGGGAGTAGTAATCATCCAACTAATGACGAATTAGAGTGCAATCATGTCTCAAACGTTGGATTAACAGTGAATTGCTTTTAACCAGTAGTTCCTTAATCAAGTAATTAAGACTATTTATGAAAAGTGCAGTTCATCTAATACTACCCTACATTACCCAACTGTGGCCAACCTTTGTTTGAAAACTAGACCCTACTTTTCTGTTTGCTGGCAAATTATTAGTACATGCGACTTAACACTGTTTACCAAAAAATAAACATGATTTGAAACTTTAATGTGACTTCAATTATGAATCACAAAAGTTTTTGTTTTCTTCTCTTTGTGTTTATTCTAATTATTCCTAAAATTCAAATTCTTTTCTCAGTACAGCCATATATTTATACATATATATTATGTGTTTACATGCGCTTATATCCTTAATTTAAGCTGAAAAATGTATATTTGCCTAATAAAAAAAGTCGGCTTAAAATCATAAATGAGTCAAAGTACTCAAAATATATTAGAGGTTAATATGATAGATTTGCTTTATCAACTATTATTTATTTTTAGTCTCGGCCTTTCTGAAATTATAATTCATCTGCTTTTAGAGCATCTCCAATGGAGGTGTCAGGAGAGGTGTCAAAATGCCATGCGGCATGACATGGCATAACAATCTTTTTGGCTACCCGTTGAAGTGATAGGGGTGCCAAACATAGTTGCCAATTTTTGGCACCCTTTGGCACCCTCCCAAAATGGGAAAAATTCATTTATTGTCATAAAAGCCTATAATATCCTATCTAATTCTAGATAAACAAAATTATAGTATTTTTGACAACTTTAATTGCCAACCATTGGAGTGAATACGATAAAAGGGGTGCCAAAAGTAACTTAAAAGAAAGAGAAAATAAAATATCGATATTTTTTATGAATAAGCATGTTTAGCAATTTTGGTTGGCACCTCACATTGGAGATGCTCTTAGAGTAATGATTATTATACACGTAATCGAAGGATAAATTACGTAGGATAATTAGGTATATTAGTAGAGTCTTCTTACGAAATACGATAATCAATACAGTAGCCTTTTTGGATTGACGACTATTCATTTATTTAGAAAAATACGTACTGCACAAGTAGATTATTACAAAGGTTTCAGTCTGCATAACTGCAAATTTACATGACGATGATGACAGGATGCATTGAATAGTAGTGGTGATTCTGTGAAAGATTTTTGAAGATAACAATGGTGATAGGCAGTAATAATTTGAGCTATGTGAGCCCGTGAACATGCATGAACATGGTGCAGCAGAAAATATCATATTTATTGCCAAGACTAGTAGGTCTCTAAGTTAACAAACAACGCATCTGTTCATAATCAATGCTCAATTTGCAGTAGCACTGCTCGGGGAGACTGTTTGTTTCAACCTTCATCAGATTTCTTCTTCTTGTATTTATTTTTTATCTATATGGTTTATTTACTTGGATTACCTTGAAGTAATATGGAAATTTGTCTGTTACTTGGATAATACTGCTCCTCGATCAAACTTCCTGAAAAAACACATGATTCATTTGAGTTGCGAGAAGGAGCCGATGAATTACATGGGTCCCTTTGATAAATTTAATATAATATTTTTTTTCAAAGTAAAAAAGCGGACTAAAAATGAAAAGTAAATTAAAACTTATAAATGATTCAATTCTTTGAGAAATAAATAGAAGTTCTGGAAAAAAAATTTAACATTCTCAATTTTTAATAATATTTTTGGCTCATGAAAAATATAACCCCACTTTTTATGTAAAACGGCCGGAAGTTCACCTTCCCAAACATGCCCATAAAGAGACGATAAATGGTGCATGAGCATCATACCTAGTCCTATTTTGCTTGAAAATCGCATTGTTAGAGCAAGTTACTCATTACTTATTAATAATATAAAATAATAAATTCTAGTGAGTCTTAGAGCAAGTCCAATAGGTGTGCTAAATCAAGTCTTAAATCCAAAAATAGGGAATATGGGATAAAATTGCACTCCAACACTATGCTAGTGATGTGCTAAATCACTAGCACAAGCCTCCCCTTCCCTATTTTTAGAATATGCTAGCCACTTCTAAACTATTTTTATCATTAAAATATTCATTTCTCTCTCTCCTTCACATCATTTCCCTCTCTTTTTTTCCCTCTCTCCTCCACTATTTAATATTATTATAATAATAGGGAATGGATATAGGGAGTACTATTGGAGCTCATGTGCTAAATCTTGTGCTAAATCACTAAGACATATTATTTTATAATATTTTTAGGGAACCTCTTAGTATAGTGTTGGACTTGCTCTTAGTGATTTAGAGGATTTCCAATAGTCTCTTAACTCACTACTAAATATAATATAAAATAGTGACTCTTACTGATTTAATATGGGTTCAACTCCAACAACACCTCTTATATTCACTTCTTATTTTGTTTTATATTATTAAAAGCAAGTCATGTGCATATAAGTACCAAAGCAAGTGGATGAAGACAGAATGTGTGCTTCCAAATTTATTATAAAATAATAGTTAGGAGTGGCTAGTAGCTCTTACAATTGAGGAGAGTGAAGAGAATTTTTAGGAATTTAAGAGTAACTAGGAGTCTATTGGAGCAAGCAAAACTACACTCCTCCTTAAATATCAATTTAAGAGCCACTATAAAGAGGCTATTGGAGATGCTCTTAGGTAATCTAATTTTAGTGTCAACTCCAATAACAATTCCTATATTTGTTCTTTTTTAATAATAAATTCAACAGAGAGAATGAGAAAAGGAGAGAAAAGACAAAGAAAGAAGGAGAGAGATAATTATTTTATTCATAAATATTAAATTGGTAATGGCCAGGGGTTACTTATAAATAGTTGTGCTAGTGATTTAAATAATTTTTGACACATTACCTAAATGTTAGTTTAACACATTATATACGTAACCTATTGGACTCTCTTAAAGGTCTCTGACGCTGACTTGTCTAAAGATAGGTTTAATATACCTGAATTTCATGAATAATTTTAAAAAAAATCTTGATTAAATACATCTTTCATATATATTATAAATAATTATTTAAACACTTTAGTAACCTATATTTATTATTCGCTCACTTACTTTAAACAATAGTTAACTTCTTTTAAAAATATCCAAACACTTCTTAAATAGAAATTTGCTTTTAATCGGAGTTCATTTCCCTAGCATCTAAAATTTTTAGATAAAGAAGGCATGGCTGGAATGAGTTTTTTCTTATTTAAACTCCTACTTTTATTCACACGGATTGTGTATAATTTATAATAAAGGAGATATTTCATGGAGTTGCTAGGGGAGGGATAACTTTGAATTATAAAAATATAAAAAAATTTGATAATGTATTAAACTAAAACATGGACATACTCCGTTCCTTTTATTTTTGACGGTTTTTTTTCCATTGCTCGACACACATTTTAAATCTCTTATAAAATATAGTTCCGTAACTTATTTTCTAGATTTTTTTTTATGTATAAAAATTCAAATATCAAATTTTTATTTTAAAAAAAGATTAAAAAATAAGTCACGGCGCTATAATTTTAGGATGTCAAACTCTTATAAACAACATGGGGAACAGAGGTAGTAATTTTTAACCTTAAACAGATATAATTAAGTAAATTTGACATAATGACACATTTATAAAGATGAGCTGGAGATGATATAGACGAGTAAAATTCACTATCCTGTGGCAAATTCTGATATTTATCGTGCGCCGTGGGTTTTATTTTCATAAGTCTGGTATGTTAAAAGAGATAAATTAGTAAATATGAAAAGCAAATATAAGCTGATGCATTAATAACGTTAAAGTGGAAGACTTGTTTTCATTTATTTATCTTGTCAATTTTGATTTACAAATAATTAGAATAATTTTATCATATAAATAAAGTTTTATTTATAAAAATTCAATTATTTCTAAGTTAAAACAATATCCGAAATAATTAAAAACTAAAACGAAGGAGTTATGTTGCCCAAATTGTACGTAGCATGAAGGGGATGGGGTACTTGTTGCTTTAGGGAATTTGTCATTGTGCTTATACGCGCCCCCACCAAAGGTCAGGAGAGGTCTCCTTTTTGCCTGCCATAATAATTTTTGATTTTAAATGCAGAAGTTGAAGCTCATCCTCAGCAGCTACTCTACTCCATTACACTCATTATCATTTCTCCCTCTCTCTGTTCATACGAGTAGAACTACTAGCTCTCTATCAACAAGATCATTCTAGCTACCCTCTCCCCTCTCTCTCTCTCTCTCTCTCTCTCTCTCTACATCCTGTTGTCCTATGACCTCTCTCTCCCAATCTCTCTCATCTCTCTCCCATAATTTATTAATTTGATCCCCATTCACTCACTCACTCACCATCAAATCCATCCATCTATCTTTCTATCCTTCTCCTCCATCAAAGAGTATATTTCCATCTTTTCTGTTCTCTCTGCAACATCAAATAAAAACATTTTAAAACCACCTCTCTCTCTCTCTCTCGTTTCATTATAATCCAACTTTTGGTCTTGTAGTATCATGGCTGAAGGCTTTGATTCACAGTATCATGTCCCACAACAAAGCAGAAGAGATAAGCTAAGAGTTGGGTGCAATTTAGATAACACCTCATCTTCTCTGCTCCCACCTTTTTATGATCCTTCCATCATGACTTCCTCAGATTTGCTCAACTTTCAACATGGTGTCAAAGAAGAACGCATGAATCTCATGGGCTACATCTCTTCTTGCTCCTCATCAAACTCTCACAATCTTTACATGGATCCTCAGGCCTCTTTCCATCTAAACCCTGCTCATATTCAAGATTTAAACAACAATACTAACCCTAATAATTTTTACCAGAACAACCAACTCAGAGTTCTTGATCAGTCTTTTGCTGGGGTTTTACCAAGTGGGCAAGGCTTATCTCTTTCACTCAAGTCTTCTCAGCAAACCCACCAAAACTCTGCCCCTTTGTCTCTCAATCTGCAAAGATCATATGAGCAGCAGGCTTATGATTTGTCCAGAAGTAGTGTCCCTTTAGGCCCATTTACAGGCTATGCTTTGATTCTGAAAGGGTCAAGATTCTTGAAGCCTGCCCAGCAAATGCTGGAGGAGATTTGTGATGTGGATAAGGGGAATTTTCAGAATGAAAAGTTTAGTGGTGATGCATGTTTGCTTGATCCTATTCCTCTAGAGACTAATTTGAGCAGAGGTGATGTTTCTGATGATGATCCCAGGAGTTCTGTGGAACAAAGGAGTAAGAAGTCAAAGCTTCTGTGTATGCTTGACGAGGTAGTACTAATTTCAACATTTTGTTCAAATTAATTCATGTCTCGATTTGATATTATGTCATGCATTGATGCAAATTGTTGTTTTGGCCTGCATGAATGATTGGTTTGCATAAAGTGTGCACCTTTCTTTTTATTCTTTCAGATTTTTAAGTGTTGATAACTGCAATGGAAGTATGATTAGATGCTTAAATTTTAGTCTTGAGGGTTTGCAGAATCTGTGTCTTTATTAAAAAAGGTGATTGGGAGGAATATATGTGCAAATATTAGTGCTATAAAGTGCCTGACAACAATGGAAAGAGAGGTGTTCTGGCTTAATGCCACTAGCCTGGGGGTTTGGGAGAGCTGAAGGGGGTTGTAAATTGCTTAAAGTCACTCAAGGAATCCATTTGATAAGATGTGTCACATTTATACTTGTGAAAAGTACTGTGCATGAACACTAATCAGAAATAAGTTTAGATGTGTACGTCATCTACTTTTCTTCAGCTTGTAGTTTTTACTTTCTGATGGAGAATTGAACTGGGATAAGGTAGCTTGGCAAAGCGTTATGCAGGTTTTTAGATTCTGTCGAGCTATAATGCCGAGACAATGAGCATCAGTCCAGTTTGACAATGGATCCTTTTCATATTGGCAAGTGGTGCTACCGATTCGATAATAGTTATAGATGGTAGATGTGGCTGAATGGCTTCTAAGCTACTACTTTAATAATTATGTCTTATCCGAGCAAGCTGGTGATCAAGGGCATCAGATGCTATGATTTAGTATAATACATTTAATCTGTTACTTTGTTTATTCAGATGATCTTTCTCTTTGTATGTGGGGTAATTGATGGTTCTCGACTGCAAGTGTTACTTTGAAAGTAATACCAAAGATTTGACTGAAATAAACTAGAGAATAATTAAATGATTCTTCAGTTCACAAGATAGTGATAATGCAAAATGGTTTGTAATCAAGTTAAGTAAATTATGGATGACAAGAGTTTTCGACTTTTAGTGGTCTGGCACAAGGAAATACACAGTCAATGGAGGAATGTAGTTGCAGTCTTGGTCATGCATGTAGGGCGTTTTGTTTATAGAACGGTGATAGTTTATATCTTTGTATGTTCAGTCGAACATGTCAAGAATTGTGGGCATATTGAGTGTTTTTTAGCATTTGTTCATTTAATTGTACATTAATTCAGACAAATTTTGTTCTTACTAGTTAGCTAATTTGATGTACAGACAATTTGTTTTGAATATTTTCCATTTGTTCCAGGTTTACAAGAGGTACAGACAATACTACCAACAGATGCAGGCAGTTGTGACATCATTTGAATCTGTTGCTGGACTCAGCACTGCAGCTCCCTTCGCGAATTTGGCTTTAAAGGCAATGTCGAAACATTTTCGCTACTTAAAGAATGCAATCACTGACCAGTTGCAGTTTACAATAAAATCTTACGGTCAAGTAAATTATGGAAAAGACGGAATCCCAAGGGCTGAGAATGCAGATACCAGTATCTACGGCCAAAAGCCAATTCAAAACATGGGATTTATAGAACATCAGCCTGTTTGGCGACCCCAAAGGGGACTACCTGAGCGTGCAGTAACTGTGCTGAGAGCATGGTTGTTTGAGCACTTCCTTCACCCGTAAGTGATTACTTTTCACCATTAAATATTGTGAAGTAAATTCTGTGTTCTTATTTTGCATCCTTATTGACGTTGCTAATATTGCTGCAGGTACCCTACTGACACCGACAAATTAATGTTGGCCAAGCAGACCGGCCTTTCACGAAATCAGGTATTTTGTACCCTTTATTGTATGGATCTTACAGCTTTGTTAGGCTTCACATGTGTTCTCGCAATTTGCTCCTCTATCATTCATCATAGATACAGTTATATGTAACCATAGCATTGGCATTAATATTATTTGTAAAGTTCAGATAGATATTTGATTTAGAATGTGCTTTAAATTGGCAGGTATCCAACTGGTTTATCAACGCAAGAGTAAGATTGTGGAAACCTATGGTGGAAGAGATTCATAACCTGGAAACAAGGCAGAAACCTTCACAGCGGGATGAACAAAGTGCTGAAAAGACTAACAACCATCTGCATGCATCCGATTCAGTCCCATCTGAAAATGCCTCGACATCAACCCAAAGGGTTCACGAACTCCCCTCCAAACGCTCTAGAGACGATTATTCCAATAATATCATGACTGGTGAAGAGCCAATGAATTTGTTGTATGGCAATGCATTGCGCCATCAACATGTAGGTGTTGGCATAAACGGTCCAGTTGGAACTAGTGGTGTCTCCTTGACTCTTGGACTCCAGAACAATGGAATAGGAATGTCAGAACCCTTTGCTATGAATGCAGCTCGTCGATTCGGTATAGAGGCAAGCAACGAGGGATTCGTAATGGGTACCTTTGAAACACAAAATCGACAATTTGGAAGAGACTACATTGGTGGCCAGCTTTTGCATGATTTTGTTGGCTGAAAACATGTATTTCAAGAGTTGCATTGGCATCATTCACGACCGAATCATGTACCAGGATTCATTCAGACACCACCTAGTCAATCATCTGAATCCAAGCAGCAAGTCATTTAAAGCCACTTTTAACTATTGTGGTTTTAGAAGGTATAATAACATCTTATGAGAATTCTGGTGTATATATATGATCCCATTGTTTACATGTATGAAATATAGACTAATGTTGTAGATGCCCCATATGTTGCTACTTGCATATGCATGTGTCCTAGTATAAGACATGACAAGCATGATTAAATTATTGATAGTGTCACTTCACATGATGTTCTTACACTTATGTCTGTAGAATACTGCTGAACTCTGCAAGTCTATTAAAAAAATAAAATGCAATCTATTAAATTTGGATAAAATCTTGAATAGTCCTGTTAAAGGGGGCAGTTCATGCCAAAATGGGAAATAATTTTTCCCAAATGATTCACAAGTGCTTTTTTTGCATGGCTCTGCTTGCTTTCTGTAAGAATCATCATATCCTTTGGCTTTACATATGATATGATGGGCACCCTTAGTTTTAGTTGGTGTAACTGTATTACTTTAATCATAATCACTTTGCAAGGGGTTTAAGAGAATAACTTTAGAGTTGTCTTCAAGTAAGAGGTGGGTCAATCTTCACATGTGACAGATTGATAACACTATCATATGCAATCAAAGTTTCATATAACAGTGTTTAAGATCCTTTCAGATGTTGTTATGAACTTTGTTTAGCGACTTTATTGTTGGTAATGATTCTGCTCGTCGACATCGTGCAGGTAGGTGCATTGCATTTCGACTCAGGAACCGGGTTGTCTTCGAACTTGAGGATGTTTATGATGTTCATGTTAAAGTCTTTTTGCGTTTGTATGTGATGTAAACTTGTAAGCTGCAGCTGGATTCTTGTACTTGCAAAAGACCTTTTTTTTCGACTACTTGCATGCAGTTGAGCACGTTTTATTGTATAAATTTTAACCCTGTTTTTGTTGATATTTGAAAGACTAACTTCTCTGCTGAGATGGATTGAGCAACTTCTACTCGATAGTTCCCTCTTTGTTTCCAAACTAAACGTAACAGTTCCTTTAGTTTGGATCAATTATACTTTATTATTTAAATTTTAGATAATTGCAGAATGCATTTTCTCTTAAAAATTTGGAAGGTTAAATAGATTTAAAAATTAACTAAGATGTAATGTTATAAGCACCGGTATAATAATTAAAATTTAAGTAATAATTACAATTGATCCAAATTAAAAATAAACGTTTTGCTAACTGTGCAAGTTTTTGAACCCGTTTGTAACTTTCAACTTTGGGTTCTATTGGTGATGAAGATTTTAATACATTTTTATTAGAGTTAATTCCGTTTTGCATCCCACTAGTTTGGGCCAAATACACTTTATTACCTATATTTTATATAATTATACTATGCATTTTTTTATTATTTTTGTCGTATCATTTTGCACTTATGTTTTACTGTTAAGGTTAAAAAGCTCAGGGACAGTTTGGAAAATTTTAAAAAATTAATTTTAACCAGATCTTTATTTAATTTTTCTAACCATTTAAACGATATTTTTTGAAAAATTTCAAAGAACGAAAATTGTAGAGAATGAAAAGATCTTTTTGAAATAATAAGCTTCAAAATTATAATAGTTATAATGAAGATAGAATTAATAAAAATCTACTTTAATTGAATTTTAAACTAAAAATGAGTTGTGAATACATTTTATTATTTCGAAAATATCTCGAAACATAATATGAGGAAACAATATGAACAAAATTTAGAGGCAATTAAAACTGTTTTCCGAATCATAAAAAATATCAATATATGAAATTAATTGAATTTATTACAAATTTTTAAAAGATATCTAATTTTTGTAATTTATTAAAAAATTACACAAAAGATTTCATTAATTTTTAATTTTTATTGTTTTGAAATGATCTTTTCGTTCTTTACAACTTTCATTCTTTAAGAATTTTCGAAAAATAACATTTGGAGGGTTAAAAAAATTAAATAAAAGTCTATTTATAATTAATTTTTTAAATTTCCCAAACTACCCCCGAGACTTTTAACTTTACTGGTCAAAATTAACCGAAAAGGTGCAAAGTGATGCGCTAAAAATAGTAAAGGGGTGCATAGTGCAATTGTATAAAGTATAGGTAAAAAAGTGCATTCGGCCCAAACCAGTGGGATGCAAAAAGGAGTTAAACTCATATGTAACCTCGTGCAACTGAGTTAAAAACTGTCAAAGGATTCACTAACCAAAAGGTTTAGCACTCTAGACAGGGCAAAAATGCAATAAATATAGCAGCAGTTAATAAAATAGTAACTTTGCATTCCTGAAACTCAAAAGCACCATATTACAACGAGATTTCAAGAATATCACATATTAGGGCATTAACTCGAAATTGTTAATGCAAAGAACCCCTACACTCATAATAGAGTAGGGCATTAACTCGAAATAGTTCGGCTCTAGTATATTTTTACTTCTAGATTTACAGCTCGTGAAATTTTGAATATAGAGGGAGGTGAACTCTGCTAAAGTTCCAAAGTCCCTAAAAGAATGCCTGTACATTAAGAATATATACAAAGTGAACAGGGAGAGGTCTCACAAGTCAATATTAACAGCTCCCTTTGTATTTAAGGCGGGGATTGTTGATCTTCACAATTAAGAAGAACCATCCTTTGAGACCTTGAATGGTTTTGCCGGTTGTTTAGGACATCAATATATGTTTGCAGCCTATAACGGTCCGAGTTTGTGAGAGAAAAAGGATGGTTTATAATGAGTGAGGGACCCTCGAGTAGAAGAAAATTTAACAAGCACAGTGCTTTTGAATAAAATTCTGCTGCATCTTCAGTGTTGCCGTTGAACTCGTGGACCTGTCAAATATGCATGGAAAACCACCAACTTTTAATCATCAAATTATACATTACAGTTCAAACTGGTTGCAGTCACAATTTTCCTCCTGTTTATTCCTTGTTTAAGTCTCAGAGTATTAATCTTCTCAAGTTTTAGGAACACAGTAAGTGAATAAACAGAGAGTGAAAACAGCTAATAAAAATAAAATGATAGTGAACTGAAAATAAGTAATGATACCCAAGACATGTTACTCAAGGAAGCCAGTTGAAACTGCAGACAGCACACACATTTCAGCTCAAGAAAAATATTAGACCCGACGTTTATAAACCCAATTCTGCCTGGTTGCATAACAGAATTTTAACAATTCACAACATTAAGGTCTGAATCACATTTAAATTGGCTTCCACATATAGGGTCCAATATGCATCACAGCCAAACACTTTCCTCCCTCAAAATGCATATGCATGAATCAGCTTTTGCCTAATATTTTACAGTCTATATATGCATGCATTCATTGTCGACTTGCACAACACTAAACCAAGCATTTGAAAATACTTACAGCCCCATGTCTGCCCGAATCAAGGGCCGACTGATATATCGTTTCCATTGCATCTGGCATCTCCTGGTTTCCTGAATAGTAGCAGAACTAATATCAGAACTTCACTGCTTGAGAAACAAATCAACAGAGATGCAGCTTATGAACATTAAATATATGCATCTAGAGATAAGACAATTGTTACTCCCAGCAGAATTCACAGGATTACGTTGAGAAGGGTTGATTACTAGGTATATAGTAAACCTATATCACAATATCCTCAGGACTGGCTTTTTTTTAATTAATAGAGATTTTTATTTAATTGAGCCTAAAACTATATATATTAATCAACTAGGGTTTACTGCAGTGTAATAGAGTTAAATGCAATAATGAACATACAGCCTACAAGACTACAACTATAAATACCAGCATATTCAGGAAACATTAATAGTACTCTTCTTAAACATACCAGGCTCAATAAGCTTGGCAAGTTCCTCCGCGTTCCCAACTTCAAGGAGAAATGCCCCTTCAATATGAGAGTAAACATCTTGTGGATTTTGCCAGTTAGCAGAAATAAGATGTTCTCGGCTATTAGGAGTAGCATGATCGTTGCTAGCAAGTTCTCTCACGGTTTCTTGGGTTGGACTCCCTTCTATAGCTGATGCAGCTTGTGTATGGCAAATATGAAGCGCTTGCTTCCATATTGCTAGAATTACAAGCTGTACTGAGAATGCTTCTAAATGCTTTCCAGATTCAACCTATTGAACATTATGAAGCAAGTAAACATTACAATAGCAGCTCATGCAGTGTAAAACAAGCTTTAATTTATAAACAAGTAACAGGGCTATTCCAATCAAGGTTCTTTCCATTTATGGGATCCCAAAACTAATTGTATTTAATTGCAAATAAACATTGGGCTCTCATGGTACTACTGCAAAAGTGAATGAGCATATTAGATGGTGTTTTCCTTTTGTACATTGTTGGAATGTAGCTACTGATGTGCAAAGTTTTAGTTTATGTCCTATCCTGAGTAGAAGTCCATAAACACTAACATGTTATGTATCTAGTAATCAGGCAAACCCTAAATAAAAACTGATATCATACATGTCCATGACAGCATTTTCCTGAGTTACTAAAAAAACCTTCAAGTGTAAATACAATATTTTTATTGAAAGATTAAAAAGAAAGATCCTTTACTTCTCCTTCCTGAAGTTAAAAAGTTTGAAAATACATAGGCAAAACACGTACAAAACGCTGTGTTCTAGAACTTATCTTATGATAAAATGAAAAGAGAAAGATTTAATAACTTTAACATGTTCTCAAGTAATATTTTGAGAATTAAAGGAAAAGAAATCTAAAGATTTAGAAAGAAATCTCTTGTATATATTGGAGAGAAAAGAAAACAATTGTTCCTATTCTTTTCTTTTCTTTCTTAGACTCCAGAACACGGCGAAAGTTTTGACAATTCCATAGATGCCCTTTCCAATATTTTAATAACTTGTTATTCCTTACATGTTTTAGTGTGTGTCAACTAAAAAAGTTCAGAAACACTAGTTCTGATGTATTTATTTTCTTTTCATTCCCATTCTTACAAATTCATTCCCTCTTATTTCCTTCCCACACCCTAAACAAATCATGACCACTTACTCACTTAGTATATGTGGATGCACAACATAGGGAAAGAGGGGGGCAAGAATTGAAGAATGAATAGGCTTTTGCATTGCTTATGTCACTATAATATGACTTCCCACCCCTCAGATTACCAGAGACTTCCTTTAACCTTCCTCGGTTCAATCTCCAAGGACTTTGTAACATAAACTAATTTTGTTGCGTAAGAGAGACGCAGTATGTTTACCTTCTCATGCACTAATTGTGTAATGGTCGATGCACAGTTCTGCAGCAACTTAATTCTTGAAACGTAATCTGTAGATGGCAGACCTGAAGATTCCCTGACACAGAAGGAACCTATTGAAGTCCCAGATGGAGCAGAACCATGGTTTCCCATGTTACCATGGCAGCTTTCATTAGTGGTAGCTGCAATAATGGTTACAGGGATATTTGGTTTCAAGTTAATATTCCCACCAAGAAGAGGGTGCTTTACTTTGGATGGTACATGGTTAAGCTCTGAGGCACAATCTGACGATGACATGTCCAGAGGCGGATTAGAGACCATAACATATTCCTGAGCAATTAACTCGAATGAATCCAGAACTGTTACAGATATGAAAACAATATTATAAAGGGACCATTTCCTAAAGTTGAACACACAGCAATTGAGAAAATAATGAATGAGAATAGAGGATATTAAGGTAACTATGTACCTGTTGAAGGAACAATTACTGTTTGATGGTCCACTGTTTTCAGAGATTTCTCTATGTTTCCTTCAGATGGATTACTGTTGCTGAAGTTATAAGCCAGAAGCTCCGGTTTTTGTCTATCACAAGTATCCTTAATAGACAGATCCGTGTTGCTTGAAAAGTTCTGCACATTTTTCTTCTCGGCTCTTGTATCCACAGAAAATCCATAAGTAGATCTTAAAGGAGACTTGTTGATGTGGGTTAGACTTCTTTCAGGACCAGTGGGTTTATCTTCTGGACTAGAAGGCAACTGATCTTTGGAATTTTTGTTTGTTCTTAAGTCAGGATTGGTCTTGTTTGTGGGGAAGTCACCTTTTCCCACTGATGTTAAACTTCTGCACATTACCCGAAAGTGAACTATACCAATTTAGAAAGAATGACGAATTACTAATTACAGGTGTTTATATTGTAAACGGTTGCAAGTTTACCTCAATGATTTATCAGACAGTTTCTGAGAAAGAAATGGATGGTTAAAGAACTCCTCAAAAGTCAGCCTTTCCACTGTAGAACAGACACTTGAAATTTTTACACAATTTATCATAGCAAGAAAACTAAAAGTAACGAAAATATGTTAATATTGTTTGTTCCATCTTTAAATAGTGTTACATTTTATTGAAAGACACCTGAACATCCACTGTGCTCATTCCCTCACTAGTCAACAAATATATTGCAGGTATCCTACGATGATTTAAGTATATGGGTATAAATGGACTGCATAGTGCATACCAACTAGTAACTACTAAGTTTTTCTATAGATAATGTGAGAATAATTGTAGCTTCCCTTTTTGCAAAATAAAATTCGACGATGAAAAATGGAATGGAAGGAAACTGCATCTTTATACTATCAAGATCTGATTAAGACTCCTGATGTTATACATAAGGACAATATACTTGTTCACATCAATATTTCTGTCAGAGGTTAACCTTTCAATTCTCAATAATCCAATACTCCTATTGACCATAAACTCTATATATTATCAATTTAAGCTCTCAGAACAGAATTGATTACTCCTAGTTGACGCCAACCAGATCAATCAATGCATTCGTTGAAATAGAAAGTTTATTTCTATTTTAATTTTAGTTTCTATTGATTATTTGTCTATATATACATATGCACTTGCAATGACAATTTTAGTGGAGAAATATTTATGTTACTCCGACTCTTCTGTTTAGGTTGCCGTACCCGTGTCGGACACTTGGACACTCAGACACGACACTTATTTCGTGTCAGATTCATTGACTAAAATGTGGACACGTTGACCAATTTAAAAATCAAATATGAGTCAAACTTACAATTCAAAAGAAATATGTGAGAAAAAAGATAGAAGCAAAAATGGGATTAAAGCACAGAAGATGCCTAATCTTTACAATCCCCTACAAAATCATGTCTGATTTGAGTTTTATTGTTACTTTCTGTTAAGATGTCTAACTTACCATACTTGTTTATTAGTATACTACGATGTGTCCCCATACCCGTGTCCAAAAATAGGACAATGCTATGTTAGCCAGACTCTTCATTTTGCCTCGAGTACCCATGTCGGACACTCAAAACTCGGACATGGGTATGGACACGCCGACACTTACTTTAGGCTAAAAACATGTAAAATATTCAAATTATTGCCGAGTCTGACACTCGGACACGTATCCATGTTGGACCCTTTTAGTCGAGTCCGGGTAACATAGGGATAATGTCCCCGTGTCCCCAATTTTCAAAGTTCCCAAGTTCGACACTCGGATATGTGTCATGTCCGACACTCGGTACCCGAGTCCGAGCTGAAAATCGTCTTCATGCAACTTACAAGTAACTAAAGGAATTTCATGCCCAAGAAGCAGTTTAAGGTCTGAGAACAGCCCTTTTTATTTAGCAAGTAATGAGGAGAATTGAAAAAAACCTGGATTGGGCCGCAACAACTTTCGGCACAAATCTATGCATTCGAGGCTCAAACCCGTTGTATGTGGAGGAAAAGCCAATTCAGTCGACCTCATTATATTCTGGAGCAACTGCAATAAACACAAGAAAAGAAAATGAGCCTGTGCTGCATAATTAATTGCCACATGCCTAGACCAAATTTATGATGCATCACCCCTTGAAATTTGCTAAAAAACAATGCTCTACAAAGCCGGCAAACCTGTATCTGATTGTTTCCTGTAAAAGGAGTTCTCCCAGTTACAAGCTGAAATAAAATTGCACCAACACTCCAGAGATCAGCCTGTAATTATAGGTTAGGGTTACTTTTATATCTTTAATATGAAAAACAAAACAATAAGCTAAAACCGAAGAATGATAGTTTATTATGTACCTTTGCATCATATTTCTGCAGCTGCATTATTTCTGGAGCCATATACAAGGGCGATCCACAGAGTGTTTCAGCAAGGTTTCTCGGTTCTAAAGATCTACAGAAAAGATATTTTTGGTAATCAAAATCAAAATTCAAAAATAGGTAAAATTAGTCTTGTTGAGCTAGTGAAGAATTCAATTAAAAAAAAAAAAAAAAAAAGGCAGAACAATTTAAGATTAAACGCCACCTATAAACGAGTCAAAGAAGTAAGGCTTCTCAATAAACAATAATATTTCATTTGACCACTTCCTTCTTTCATCTGATCTATTAGTCTTGTATACAAGTATGCTTCGAAAACAGATCGTAATATGGGTGGTGCCTATATTTGAGGAAGATTGATGTGGCTTTCCGACTATGTGTCATGTCATGATTCAGGAAGTAATAAGAAAAGGTTTAAAGAATATGCTTATCGATACTATCAAAAATCTCCTCTTATGTACTGTTTGTAGTTTCAAACTAACATTCAGACTCAAAAGAATGACAGATGACATAACTGTGTGGTGGCAAATGAATCTACTGAGATATAAACAAATTGATCCTCTTATTCATAAAAATCCGATAGTAATTTAGGTACATAGATTGTGGAAGAAGGCTATATATATACATATCTAACACAAAGACACTGGAATGGCTGTACTGATCATAGGCATGTTGAATGTAAATGTGCTTCATTCATTGATAGAAGATTTACATAACAATGCGCTTCTAGGGAAAAAAGAAACTGCCAAAAATACAAATTAGTACCTTGCAAAACCAAAATCTGCAATCTTTAAAACTGAGTCGTCGCCAGGAGTTGATAGAAGTAGATTCTGTTCAATAAAAAGATACATGACACATGAAAAAACCCTGATGCCAGATGTGCTTATATATAGTACATTCAATGAATTTAGCCAGTCCTAGAGGGCATCCTATGACCAATAATTGATAACAATAATAAGCAGCCGTATTCTGTAAAAGAATTGAACTGCTAATAAACTGCTTTACGATCCCTGAGATATAGTCAACTTCTTAAAGAAAATTAGAAACATCTTTCGTGTAATGATGGATCAAAACCAGTGAGCAAACTAAGTAATTTTAAAAAAGACTACAGGTTCATCTAGATGCCCATGCGGCATACTCTGTTACACCGTTCTCCCGAGATCTTCTTCATAAAGCAATATTTTGTGGCTAACTCAGATTTACAAAAGGTGGGAAATTTGCAGACGTCCAAAATGGTTAAATTTAGTATGTCTTTTTGCCTGCTTGTAGACTAATGGGAAAAGAGAGTATATGCTTATTTACATATACCAATATGGAGATTTCCAAATGAAAGAACTGACCAGATACTCTAACCATCAACCAAGACAAGTCATCAATGAAGTCATATGTCAAAACCAGACAATGGAGATTGAATCTACCTGCGGCTTTAAGTCTCGATGTATGAGATCATTGTCTCGAAGGATTTTAAGTCCCGATGCTGCAGAATAAATAATCTTAGTATATTACTGCCTGGATTTCTGAAAGAAACCAAACTAGAAATAGGTGTGATCAATTCATAGAAAAGTTTAGCAATACCGAGCTGCAGCATGAAGTGCTTTGCAGTAGATTCCGTGATTCTTCCTTTACGTTTGTGAAGAAACATCGAAAGATCACCCCCTTTGCAAAATTCCAACACAAAGTATATCTTTCCTGGTTCCTGAGACATGAAATATATTTCTTAAAATTTCAAAGCAATAAACTATTTTTTTTTTAATTAAGTATTAAAACAGAACTTAGAAGTCCATCCATCACATGAATTCATGAATAGGTATTACAACAATATACAAAGAAAAAGAAAAAAAGAAAAAGAAAAAGAAAAAGGAAGTTGCCTAATCTGTTCAAGTCACACTGGTGCATTACCTGTCTAGACTATAGAGTAAAGATTGCATAATTCACGAAAATTCCACACTCCCATACAAATATTATACATATGCAAAGCAAAACCATCATCATTCAATATCCTGCATTAACAACCATTCTTCATAGAACGTCTAAGAAATATAAACTAGATCAAACAACTTAATCCTAAAGTACAATCATATTTAGCAGAAGCTAATCAATAATCTCATAAATCAAACCACTAGATTCTTAACTGTGAACTTCAATTGTCAAAATGGAACCGCGATCATAAAAGTTTAACTTTTTTCATATTGATCATGAATGTACGTGTCCGTATTCATCAAGCATGAAATCATAGTCTCGCATTATTGAACCCCATTCGATAATCAATAAAAATTTAAACTGTACAAACTTACATAAATGTACAAAAATTTAGAAACATACCTGAATCATGTCATACAAGTGAATGATATTAGGATGATTAATATGTCTCAATATCCGAATTTCCGACAACAAACTCTCCTCCAATTTCTTGGTTAATCTCCCAGTAACAATCTCTTTGATTGCAACTTCTGTATGATTAACTCTATGCTTCCCATGCCACACAACTGAAAATGAACCCGACCCGATTTGCTTGCCCACCAAATAATCCCCGATCACTCTAACACTCTTGTTGGACTGACCCATCAAAACCCTAATTCCAAATTCAAAAAAGCACACACCCCTCCACTCAGATCAAAACCTTGAGACAAACCCAGAAAGCAATTGCAAGAATATGCACTAGTTCGTGTAAAGTTCGAATCTTTTTGATTTTATCTGTGTTTTTTTGAAGTTTGAAAAAATGGGTTTTGATGATCGGGATTAGAGGGGTGATGATGAATCAAATTGGTGTTACTAAACGTGATTTACTGATATGTTCATGTGTATGTAAATCTGTGAAGTGAAAGATTCTGTGAATGAGTTGAATTTAGAAGGCACTGTGTGTTGGGATTGATGTGATTCGATTTGCAAGAGAAGTTTATTCTTCTTGTATTAATTATTTACATTTGTTTGTCCTTATCTAAATGTATGTATTTATAGGTTGAGTTTGCCTTTGTTTTTGTAAGTTTTCCCTACTCCGGAGAGAAGTAGAATATGTGAACATTTGAATGGGTGTGTAAATCGAAATTGATATTCCAATATTAATTTTTTTATCAAAATATATGTATTCATATTTATGTTTTTGTTTTATTGTTAATTTTTTTTTATCGTAGAAAGATATTGAATATGTTAATATTAAATGAGTACATTAGCTGAAATCAATATACAAATTGTTGGTTTTAATATGAGTTAGGTAGCCACACGTATTTTCAGTATGGGCTTAAAAGGGAGCCCAATCGCACACTAGAAGATGAAATTCAAAACAATTTTAATAATACGATGCCTTTTGAGAGGTGTCCAAAAACAAGGTCATGGGGCAAAGCGAATAATATTATAATATTGTTGAGTTATAGCTCGCTTAACTATCTAAACAAGTAGTATCAAAGCGAGGTTGGAACGGTTCGCAATAATCTCACATGGACTATTAGGACATGCCTAGGAAGTGGGGATGGGCGACCCCGGGATAGGTTTAAGGATGAGACAAGTGGAATTCCACTTGTCTATATGGATGGACATAGGGACACTTCGGGGTGCTATCCCCACCCCATATCCTCCAATTCGATATCCATCCTCGACTCCGTCCGGAAACCCGAACAGGGATTCTTTCCCGTCCCGAACGAGGAACAAGGATCCCCGCGGGGATTCGTGAAATTTATGTTTTAATAAAAAAATAATTATTTTATAATATATAATATATTTTTTAATGGAAAAACAAACGACAATTTTAAAATTATAAAATATATCATATTACAATATAATTATAACCGATCAATAAAAATAAAGATTATTTTTTAATTTTAATATAATATTATAAAAAAATATCTATTTTCAATAATTTGTTTAGTACAATAAATATATTATTTATATATATACAATTGGGGTCGGGGATCGGGACGGGGAGACACGAATCCCAACCCCAAATTTTTTATAGGACTTCCCCCCTCCCCCCAACATCCCCATCCCCATCCCCATCCCCGAAAAATCCCCTAAATCCCATACGTGAAGAGAGCGGGGATCAAACCGGGGTCGAGCCACTTGTTTGGCCAGCTAAACGATCATAACTCCACAATGATATGATAGTTTCCGCTTTGAGTCTAGCCAGCATAACTTTGTTTTTAGGCATCTCTTAAAAACCTTCATTCTATTGAAATTATTCTGGTTGACTTATATTCTAGTTTTCTGTCATTCTCACAACGGATGTGCGACGACGGACAACTCCTCCAAGTTGAACATCAGTTTAATGATTTTCATGTCAGTTTTTCCATTCAACTTACACATAATATGTTTAAGTGACACGTGAGGTGGAGCTGACAAAACATATTTAATAACTTCTGTTAAAGTCAATTCAACTTACTAAAATTGTATTCAGCTATTAGTTTGTCGGATTTAATTGATTTAGTCATGTATTTGATTTTTTTTTTAAATTTTATAATTCACTCACTAGTTAGGATATGATTAAATAAAAAAGCAATTTGCCATTATATAGTTCTTATTGAGTTACCCCATCCGTCCTAAATATTTTTCTGCACTTTTCTTTTTGAACGTGACGTCCAATTCTTTACATTTCAAAAGTTAACAAATATAATAAAATTTTATAATTTTAAAATCCACTAATTCCACTACTATTCTCCAATATACTTCTTTTATACATTAAATATCAATCGGTTCCATCATTATCTTCATTTTTGTTACAATTTCGTCCTTATTGTACTTGTTTTCTTAATTACCGTATCAAACTCAAATGTAAACATTTAGATGGAGACGACGAGGATAATTAAGTCAATTTATAATTATGTTGTTATGACATTAAGTTATTCACATAATTTAAGATATCGTTGAATATTTTTAATTCTGAAATATGTTTATATAAAGAGTTTTTGGTTATTATATCATGTCTTTCAAAGTATATGAATGTGATTGATAACATTAATTATTTTTTAGTGAATCCTAGAGAATAATGCAATCATCAAAATATATAAAATTTTATAATTTTTTGTAGGAAGAAAATTGTTATTATATTAAGACCCTCTTTGATTGGGGTGGTTTAAAAAAAAAGAAAAGATTCTTCAAAAAAAGAGAACAAAAAAAAGAAAAGAGAAATAGTGATTATCTAGTTGGAACACAATATCTTACAAGTTACGGGTTAGAACAAATTTATGCAACATCCACGAGTCTAATTCATATACCATTTGGCTGAAATTAAAATTATAACTTACGATTTAACATGACTTAATGATAAGTTAGGAGTTTAATGTCTATTTATAATCTTGACTTATTGATATAATAATAATAATAATAATAATAATAATAATAATAATAATGATTTATGTGTAACTTATAATTTATGAGTAATTTTTATCAAAAAAATTTATAATAATTAAAAATCACCGGAAAAAGTACCTCATACTAATTTCTCACTTTAATTCAGTTTATGACTTATTTTTAATTTTTAAATCACTTTCTCACAATATTAAACAAATATTTTTTAGCTTAAAGTTAAAAATGATTCAAACCCCCTGTTTGTTTAGCAGAACCAACTCTTGATTCTGGTCTCTGTTTTTCCTGACCCGTTTGGGTAAACAAGCAGAAACATTTTAAGAAGATGAGAATGCTAGTTTTCCTCTCAAAGCTTTTATTTTTTTTCCAAAAACTTTATTAAGTTATTTATTTTTCATTTCTAATTCAATTCTTTACTTTAAGCAAAGAATCATTTTTTTTTAAATTTGTCAAAACCGTCCCAAAATCAGGTTTTTTTTTTTTTTATCAAAACTAAATCAACTCTGCCGAATATATCTGAATCGAGTTGGTGGGCTGAGTTTGGTATCAAAAACCAAATCTAAGGCCCAAGCCAGGCCTTCATTTGAAAAACCCATCTCAGTATCCCACTCCTCCGGAATGGACACAAAAAAATAAATAATAAGTGCATATATATCAGAAGAATTTTCTTATGACAACTTAATTATGTTGCCTGGACAATAAGAAAAATAAATACACACACAACACACAAGCACACAACATATCTTGATTGCTTTGTACAAACCCAGATAGAAAATCCCATTTTATACTCCTTCCCATTACAAAATCTTGGTCTTCCCCAGTTTCACACACAAAAACACACACACAAAATCTTGGGTTGGATCAAGATGGATTGGGGGAACGTGAGTGGAGAAGATCTGATCGAAGCTCTAAGGGAAGTGGATTGGTCATCACCACCTAGGCCCATCAATGAGTTCTTCTCAAGATTCACTTTTCCAAGATCTTATGCTAAGTGGGCTAGTCGGCTCAAGTGTAATCTCTATTAGTATGTTCTTAAGAATCAACCCTTTATGTTTTTATGTACATGGGTTTCTTGATTCTTGTGAAAAGCTCTTTTCTTTATGATTTCTCTATTAGTATGTTGTTAAAAATCAACTTATCTTGTTTTTGTGTATATGGGTTTCTTGATTGTTGTGTAAAGCTTTTTTTGTTCATGATATGTTTTGGTTCTTGAAATTTCTAGAAGTGTGTATGAGGTGTTCTTGATTATTGTAAAAGGATCTTTTGGGTATTATTTGTATTGATTCTTGAATGTTATGGACTAAAGGTGATTGAATTGTAGATTTTTTGTGTGAAGATTTCTAGATTTTCTAATTTTTTTACTTGTGTATAGTATGTGTTGATTCTTAAATTTGCGTGGGCTATAAGTGCTTTATTGTGTTAATATGTATATGAGGTTTTCTTGATTGTTATAGAACTCTTTTCTCGTCTATAGTATGTATTGACTCTTGAACTTTTGTGGGAGATAGTAGGTGCATGAATTGTTGATATAAAAATGATAAATCTTTTGTTTTGATGTGATGTTTCAGCTATAGGACCAATTATTTCATCATGATTGTGCTGATTCTTGGTAAGTTTGGCCTTTCCGTTGGGTTTTTTTTGGCTTTTTGGATATTGATTTAGCGTATGTATGTAACTTTTGAGTATCGCAGGCATGGGGTTTCTGAGGAGGCCAGTTGCTATTCTTGCTGCCCTATTAACCGCTTTGACTATTGCCTTGTTGAATGATAGGTGTGATATTATGCAATTCTTGTATGTTGTATTTTATACTTATGGTGTTGATCTCTTAGCGATCCTTTCCCGCACTTGTGATTACATTTCTTGTCATGTATTACCATGCGTTAAAAACCAGAGCTTAAAGGTTTAACACTTAAAGCTCCATGTAAAGTCTCTGGGGCATTTGTGTTAGAAACTTGTGGTGGGGTGTTTTGAGCTGGATAGATTTGGAAATTGCCAAGATGTGGTGCAAATAATATCTAGGGATTTAATGTTTCAGACTTCAGAAGTAAAATTTTGTCTCTATCAAAGAAACATTTTAAGCATGTGTTGTTCATGATTTTTATTTGCACACACTTTTTAGAGGATTACATGACGCACCTTGAGGTAAAAATCTATTGTGTTTAAATAAACAAGAAAGAGATTTAATAAGGATTTCTTCTGAGTGGCATTTCCAATTTTCCAGTGTTATAATGATCTTCATAAGCGGAGATAAAATGCGCTGAAAGAGGAGAAGACTATATATGTGTGTGCCTGTGTGTGTGAAATGCAGAAAAAACAGAAACAATTGGGGATTATGTTGGAAAATTTCATAAAAGTTTAAAACTAAATTATGTAGAATATAAATTAATTGCTTGTCGCCTGTCGGCACTTTTTATTACTATTTTTTCTCACTGCTCTTCCTAAGGCCTTGTCATACAGCTTTGCAGGCACTTTTAGTGAAAAAGTAACAAGAACTGTAAGGCGGTTTTCTCCACACTTAGCTGCAAAAATGAGGCCTCCACTCACGTGAGTGAAATTCTCTTTTAATTTCTCAAAAGCATTTATTTTGATTCTTACATGACTTCTGGCAATTTTCAGACCTGTTATTCGAGGCCGACCTTCCGCTAAAAGAGCAATTTATATATGTGGACGGCCTCGTCGAGTGTTTGTCTCTATCTTCTCTGCTGGTATGGTTCGACTTTCAACCATTTTATTCATACCGTTTCATGTTCGATAATTTAGTTATCTGGTAGACTAGTAGCTAACTAGTTCTTATTTTTTATGCAGCCAGTTCTCTACTTTGGTTCGTGTCATGTGGCCTTTTAACTGTTTTATGGGCTTTTGCCATTGGCATTCTTGGTATAGTCACTCATGCTGTCCTATCTTACAATCTTCTTTGGACATAAATCTCTGATTCTTTTCCCCCTTGTTTTAACCCTTTCATCTCTCTGACTGACAGCCACTGTGATCCATGCAAGTTTTAGAACACCCAACCTCAAAGCTCGTCTAAACACATTTCGTGAAGAATTCCGAGCAGTTTGGCGCAATTATAGTGATATATAACTTGATGGATACTAATGCAGTAAGTATCTCCCCAACTTTTGTTTGTATATTTAATATGTTTTTCGAAATTTCTTTTCTTGGAATCTAGGAAATTTGGGATGAAGAAAATGTGACTTATCTGGACTTCAGTATAGTTCTATGAATTACTTTCAGTGTCTTGCAAGATCTTCTGTCAATCTGCATGCATGCTATCCTTGTAAAATAAATAACCATGCTAGTAATATGTTTGTTCAAGCCTTTGGATAAATATTTTACTTTAACAGGTTACTGTAACCAATAAGGTGCGAGTCCGTCACATATAATGCAGGGAAATAGAAAGTTTCTTACGTAGGGAAGTATACGCCGGACACAGTTGTCAGGTGTTGTTCTCTTACTAATAACATAGCATTCAGTCGCCAATCAACACTTTTTTAATTGAGCATAGGTTCAAAAAGATCTCAAAACTGACCAATAATTCGTAAACTGTGTCTGAGTGGGGCCACAATGTACCTGTAGGAAGCTGAATGGCCGTTACATTTGATGTGTTATCTGCGGTACTGACATTTTTCTTGTGAGCCGTCTATTGCTGGATATCAGGTTTTTTGTTGTTGGCCTATTAGGCCGTATGGACTAAGTAGAATGTTGCGGAAATATGGTCAAAATTATAAAACGGTTTTCAAGAAAGAAAATTGGAAATAACTGATTTTGTGTTACTCTGGTAGATACCGAGTAATGACAAATAAGTAGTGAGCCTTCGAGGGACATTTTATTACTGCCGTTTGGTATTTGTAGTTTTTAAAATCCTAAACAATGACCTCAACTTAAGCAAACCATGCCTCGTGTTTCTGTTCTAAGTGATCAAGTTGTGCATGCCTTGTAGAGTCCTACTGTTAACAAGTTTACCCCAGGAAGAAAGGGCAATTTAAACTGCATGCATGATCTGGTATTAGCTTAAATGATACTGTGCTACTGGAGCAACTATATTATCTTTGGTAACCTCTAATTCTGTTTAACTACTGTTGCTATTCTCTGATTTGAATATCCTGTTGTGTTGTGAAGGTAGCGAAGGATCATGCTTTCTGTCAATGCTTTAGTGAATACCGTGCTTGCCTGGATGTTAAAATTCTGGAGTAACTAAGTGCCAGCTGGATGCAGATATCGTTGCATTCGGGAATTAAATTGCACTAGGACATAGTTTTTCCATTTATATTTCATGTTAGAAGTTGAGATATTGGGCTGCAGTGGAAAGTCCAGTAGCAGTTTCTCCAGAGACTTCTTATAGTACTCTTGCTTAGGAGTTATCTGTATCTGCTAGTGTCAGTCTTGTCAATACATAGCATATGAAACGCTTTCTGCTATTAGTTCAGTTCCTCATTTGTTGAAAAGACATGATTTTCATGCTATAAAGTTTACATGGACTCTTACAAGTTCTGATACTTGGAATCCAAAAAAATAAGCAATGTTGACAGATAACTTGGGATTGCTGGGCTGTGAGGCTTTTGTCAAATTTATCTTAAAAAGAAATGAACTTTTGCCTATGGTCTCGGCAGGGTATGTAGGATGGCAGGGTATGTAGGATGGATGGTCTGCCCCGTGCTCTGTATGCTGATATTATAATACAAATATATTTTAGGATGGATGGAGGCTTGCCCCATACTCTGTAGGCTGATATATTTTGAGACTGAGTTTACTTGGATGGAGTGGGGGGAGAATTGAATGAAATGTGTGATGAAATATGGGGGAGAATTGAATGAAATGTGTACTCTAAATCAGGGTTGATGAGAGGAAAACGTCTATGTTTTTCATTCCTTGTATCATATCCTACCAACTATTTGAACCAGAAAACCAGCTCACATATTTTGAAAGCAATGCTCATTTCACTTCATTATGTTTCCATTTAGATGCACTTATATTTAGTCATTATTATCTCGTACTTTCTTCTTCTGTTATGTATAATTTTTCATTACATTATATCTAGTGAATGCAACTTAAGCCATGTCGTATAAAATCAATTGGTTATGGAATCCATAAAAATGTAGTTACTCTTGTTATACTAACTATTTCTCTTGTTTAGAAACCTTTAAAAGCATTTACAGAGAATGTTTATAGTTTAGTGAGTTTTACACCCTAAATTGAAGAAGATAGTCGGAATAAACAATGGGCATAATTTGTTGTGCAACTTTTTTTGACGAAGTTCTCTCTAAAATTGTTAGGCATCCTCCTTTCACAACTCATTCTTTTATTTATTTGCTCTTTGATTTATTTTTTTTTGTTATTAGATTTCTAATTATCACAAAATTGTAATCTATTGAGAAGATCCAAGGGTAAAAAAGAGTAATGTTGACTATAGAGGAGCTATGGATAGAGCTAAGCAAGAATTGAGCTATCCTCTTGTTATTATGAAACAATACAAAATACAACGATCCACAGAGTGTAAATTCTATTTTTCATCATATAATCCAAGTCTATCATCAATAACTTATGCTTTTGTGGGCACATCTAATATTCTATGACTTTAGAAACAAGTTATAGTAGACCTTTTCTATGGCTGATTCTCATTGATTAAAATTTGGGCCGAATTGAGAGTTATAAATCACTACAGGTATAATTATATTACTTTTATGTACCAAAGCTACGGTCTCCAGCATCTCCGAATCCCGGAATTATAAACCTGAAATAAGAATAGAGATGCAAATTATAGTCTGGTCTTACTATGAGTCGAGTCTTCTTCATTAGAAGGTCTTATTATGTAGTTGATTTTTCAATAAATATAGAGATTACTTGCCCTTTCTCATTAACATCTGGATCTATGATACCAGCATATACATGAATCCTGTAAATCACAAAGACAAACAGGATTAATTGCCGAGGGTGATTATTACAAACTACAGTTCATTATATAGATATATTACCCTTGGAAGTTCTCACTAAGCTTCCTTAGGGCTGGAGGAGCAGCAACAGCACACACCTAAAAAGGCAGTTTGCAAAATTAGTGTCCTAATCATACATAAAATTTGACATCTTATAAGCATGTTGATACACTCTGAAAGCTAAAAGTGCATTTGCATACAAGGACTATTAGGAATCCTGCCCAAAATACATTAGTAACAAGATATTCACTCTATCTAGTTCTAAAAAGGCCATACAAATGTAAACAAGGTATTTATTCAATTTGAGGTTTTATTGAACTCTTGAATTTTCCAGGAGTAACATCATTTCTATGAGACATACAGAAAGCTGCAATATGCAAGTAATAAGCAGCAAGGTGCATATAATTAATCACCACGGCACTGGGATAATCTTTACTGATGCAGGTTTTAATAAACAGATATGATAATTTTAAAATTTACATTAGATAGTTACTTGTCTACTTACCACTTTGATTTGACTATTGTCAACTCCAAGCTTCTTTATAATATCCAAAGCTGCAACTATTGTACCTCCTACAAATTATATATGAAGTATCACAACAAGAAATAGCAGTAAATCACGTAACATTATGTCAAATAGCTCTAGTGTTAAAAGCAACAAAGCTTCTGCAAAGTCCTGTCAAATTATGTATTGAAGAATCATGCCGTGTTTCCTACTTGTATCCAAAATAAACACAACGCAAATTTTTTAGAAATCTCCAAATTAGACATTTGGTTCTGTGTCGTGTAAAAGTCTTCTAAAACTAAAGAAATTGATATTAAGGATGAGGTTGCTTCCACTACAATAATATAAATAGAGAATTTCCCTTGGAGCACAGACATATCCATGGAGCGCAATAATATGAAGACAATTCGAAGGTATCAAATGTGGATTTTGTTATTTCTGAGACATTCATCAAGCCATCTCAGTGTTTCATAATTCTAAAAACAGTTATCTTAAAAATGCAGTATACTTATAAAATTCTCAATACAAGTCCTGTAGGAGGGAAGGAAGTTGTTTTTTAAGTTGGGAGTGAATGGGATGGACTATAGAGGGAGTAGATATGAGTTAAGACCTGATTTTGAATCAAGCTAGTCTGATACAATAACTTCACTTATTTTTGTCAATTCATATATTCAAGATGTTATAAGATTTTAAGCCAAGCTAGTCTGATACATTGTAACTTTTAGTCGTTTTTTTTAATAGTTATTTATTTAGGTTGTTAGATTATTATTGTATTTCCTCTGAACTTCATTACCAACATATGAGTTTTAATTTTAGCCACACGCCAATATGGACATAATTTTTGAGTTATTAAACTAATCACTATTGGATTGAGCATTGAAAATGCTTGTTAATTCTAAAACTAACAGAAATAAAATGAGAAATACCTGTTGCTAGCATAGGGTCCAAAATAATGACACGAGTTTCATCCGTAAATTTTTCAGGCAGCCTGCACACGGATAGGTAAGAAATGACAATAAGCACACATATAGTTAAAATACACCTGCATGCCTACACACAGAGATTAATAGCAATGTATGCATATGTATGTATATAATCTAGAAAACTAGAAACAAAGGATGCAGACCAAAAGATACCTCTTAATAAAAAAAACACTTATGGACAAACAAAACAGTACATAAGATCTTACTTGTTTAAATACAAAAATGGTTGGAGTGTTTCCTCATCTCTGCTCATCCCTTGTTCAATAGCAGAAAATAAAATTAAAAACTACTAGATTATCTTTATATGATGTAATATTTGAATATACACTTCAGGATAGATATTTGTATTGAAATAAGGTTCCCATCCATAATTAAATTACTAGTACATAATTTTGTATCCAAACTCCCTCCATTAGGCTTAATACAAAAATGATAATGAAGTTGTTCAACAGACAAAAAAGCAATTTCTTACCCAAGTGGTATGTCTTTGTTGCAGGTAAGATAGATGATGCGTGTTCTGCAAGAGCCAAACCAGCTCTCAAGATGGGAACAATCTGCAAGATATAATGGTTTAGTAGAATGCCATGCTAAGTGAAAACTAAAATACAGTAGAATTAGGAGCATGGAGATGGTGAATCACGGACACCACATAACATATACTCTCTGAAGCAAGATGTGTAAAGCCATAAACTATAGTGAACAAAATTACAGTGCACAGCTCCCTGTTCAATTTTATTAACTCTAGTATGCAAAACATTAGTATACTAACCGCAACAGGTTCTCTTGGATCAACAAATTCTACCGAGGCTACACCCATTGGCGATTGAATCTCCCCTGTTACAGTAGGCTGGCAGATAGAAGACCATATTTTTATTAAAAAGACATCATTAAACTGTAAATACACTACTTAATAAGAATACATGATTTCTCTAAACATCATACAAAGGTGAAAGATAGCATCACTAAAAGGCAGATCTTTAGAGGAAAAAAGTACTAACAAAAAACTAAAGATAAAAACTTTGAACTCGGTGATAAATGTTAATATCTACAAGCAGATTTACCAGCCAGTCCCGTGATGCTTCATAGATAAGCAGCCTACCTAATTCGCCCATAGCACTCCCTAAAGTCAAATGAGCATGGATTTACAATATATCATAGAAATGATAACTTTTGTTCATAACACTGCTACAATTTTACAGTTGAGCGCCATAATTACTGAACATGTGCAAAATGAACAAAATAAAGGGAATGTACTCATTCGACTCAAACTAACAACCTCCTCTAAATAAAATTATTAGGAAACTAAAAAAAAGAAGAACAAATTTTTTTATCTTTTCTCCCATGTCAACTTACTGAATACAGGGCTAGGAGTCTGCTCATTTCTCAGAATCGAAACCCAATGCTTGATTAACGGGTGTGGAGGAACAAACACCTGCATAACAGTAAATTTTATAATACAAAGTTACACAAACCGCCCAAAAACACAGGTATTGCAATTTTGTATTTTAGACCGTGTTCATATGGTATTGGAATTATTTACGAAAAAAGACCATATATACTTAGGCTAAAAGGAATAAACTTCTAATCTGTGTCGTTTAAAATTTTGTCTAGTATGTCAGGATTCGATATTGCCCCCTCTACCAAAAAGCGCAGCATTTGCACCATAATTCTTAACATACAGAATCAAATAGATATATACTCACTAGCATTCTGCCATCAGTAACGGGCAATTGCTCCATCGTCTGCGCATTCATCGAAAAATCTCTAATAGTCCTTCTACCATTATTGCACACCTTCTACAATCACACAAATCAAACTCAACTTCCTTACAATAATAAAGTTATAAAGACACACACACACATCATTACATTATTACACAGCTTCTATAATCATATAAAAACAAACAAACTGACACAAAAACAAGCACAGATAATCTATAAATACTGATATACAAAAACTTGTAAATATAGTTCAAGATTTGAAGAAGATTGAGATGTACCTTGGGGAAATGATAATTGGAGGAGAGGGAGAGGTAGGAGGTGGGACCCAATGGGAAGGTAAGTGTGGGGCGGTGGTGAACGGCGGCGAGAAGGGGGTGGCCGGAGGGATAAGCAACCACCGGAGAAGTGATTCGAGAAGCCATTTTTATTGAGTGTTGATTGTTTTGTTTATGAGATTGGATAGCATTTTCAATTATTATCTTTTCTTGCTGCTACTGTAAAGTGTACTCTAATGTAATAAAACATATATTACCCCTAATTATCGTTCAAAAACGATATTGTACTCATATTTTGAAAAACTCAACTCGCAGCTTTTGTCTTTACTGTTCAAGCCCGAGATGCACCACTGCCGTTAACTGTGCACTCCGTTAAGTCACTATAAATATAATTGCAATTCGAACCCCCTAATTTACGTTCAAAAATGATATTGGACTCATACTTTTGGAAACCCAAATTGAACCACCTATCTTTATATTTCAAGAACGATACGCGCCTACTCCGTTGAATTCCGTTAACTTCCGTTAAAATACTCCTCCATCTCAATTTACATGTCTTTTTTGCTTTTTGAAAATATTATTATGCACAAATCTTTGGTACATAGTTTTGTACACCTAACACCACACTTGCTAAAAGGAGTTGTATACGACACACTGTCATGCAATAATTTCATTTAATTAGTTTGATTTTTTCCTGATTTGAAGTAAAAGATATTAAAAGTTAATTTGAAATTTTTATCAAAAAAAATTAGTTATAATATTGTAATTAATAAAAGTTTTAAAATATATGATAACATTCAGTAATCGATAGTTATGTAGGGCATGACTATTATTCTCAAATAATGAGAAAAGTGTATAAAAAAGTGAGTGAAAATGCATGATACTGAAATAGGATCTTTTTTGAATCGAAAATTTATAAAATTATATTTCACATAATTTTAAAAATATATGACGACATTGAGAGATCGATAATTCTGTAAGGAATGGCTATCAATATTCTAAAAATAAGAAAAGTATATAAAAATAAATGAGACAGAGGTAGGATATTTTCTGAACCCAGATTAAACATTACATTAACATATTTGATATTACAGAGAATATTTTTAAAATAAATTTATAAGTAGTGTCACATTTTTACATTGAAAACTAGCCCACATTCTCTCAAATGGATCTTAATGGGGCGTTTGGGTGAATTTAAAATAAGTTTTTCCTTTAAAATAAACAAGTGGAGTAAAGGTTAGAAACAAGAGTGATTAAAGTGTTTGAAAAGAAGTAGAAGTCATGAAATAATGGGGGTGTTTGTTTGGAGGAAGTAGAAGCCGCTTTTGGCTTCTACTTTTCTTGACCTGTTTGTGTAAAAAAGTAGAAGCACTTTTAAAAATCTGAGAATGCTACCTTCTCTCTCACAGCTTCTACTTCTTTTCCAAACACTTTATTAACTTATTTACTTCTCACTTCTAATTCGCTTCTTCACTTTAAGCATGAAATCACTTTTTTTAAGTTAGTCCAAAAGGCCCCAATAGTTACTATTCTCAACTTGGTACCTGAGCTTCTAACTTTTTTTTTTTTTTTTTTGTCACAAGATACTTTCTCGTATAACGAATTGTATCAGAATACAAAAGCCGCTGCAAGGAGTTCCTTTCGTTCAAGAAAGTTTACCATCTAACCCTCGGACATGCAGAGATGACCGGGGACACTTAGACAATAAAGCTTTAATGTTCGATAAGAAAACACCCATAAAGGTCCCGCTATCATTCTTTCTTCCAATCGCATACCTGAAAAAATACAATACAAATAAAACATAATAAGTTCATACATACAGCAAAATAATAAAACTATCTAAAATGATGGAGGAAAAGATTTAACAAGCTCATAAAAAATTGAATATAATATAATTTTTTAAAAATAAGGAAAGTAAAATCAAAACTTATATAAACAAATCACTAAAAAAATCTACACCAAAGAGATAATGAGATCTCTTTGGTTAGATACATATTAGGACCATCAGAAAATAACTAACAATTATGTCAATAAATATTTAAAAATATAACTAAGAAATTATAAATAAAATTTGAAAACAAAGGTAAGATATATCTAATCAAATATTCTTGGCAAACAAATTTTTCGCGATTTTAGCTGTCATCAGTATCAGCAACATAAATTTGGTATACACCAATCAAACCAATCCACCATTAATGGCGCATTAATACCTCATTAAGACACAATAAAACAATCTTATATGCCGCCCATGAATAATGGAATTCAGGTACAATAATCCGCAACAAAATTCTATCAATTAATTTTTTAATAAAAACACAAATTTTCAAATTAAAACACGAAGAGATGGTGAAAATCAAAGATAAACAAATTTAAAAAAGTCAACTAACCATTCAAGATCACTAAAATTAAGCTCTCTAATTAATACTATTTAAATCAAATCATATCCAAAAATGGTCAAAATCAAAAATAAACAAATTTAAAAACATCAACTAACCATTCAAGATCACTAAAATTAAGCTCTCCAATTAATACTATTTAAATCAAATCATATCCAAAATTACAAAGCAAAAACTAATATCACGCAATAAAATTAGTCAATCACGATAATCCAAAATTATAACGTGCACTAATTAAGTCACCACTCTCACCACCTCCATTGCCACTATCCAAGTCACTATCCAAGAACCGCAAACAATAATCAAGAACACAAGCGAAATAGTAAGAGACGCACATGAACATGAATAAGCAGAACACATAAAATGAATAAGCAGAACACATAATATAGGATTAACAACACATATCCAATCTACTCACATTGAAACAAAAATAGATTGAAAAAGACGAAATAGAATACAAAACAACCCAATTATACCTAATCATGAAATATGAACCACACCACAGTAATATATACAGTAAAACAATAAACAATCACATAATTATAATCATATAGATTTTTGTTTTGAAAAGATCACACCTGTTTTTTAAATGTATTTTTGGAGATCTCAGCCATGACAATCTTGAGCACTATGAGTCGATCAAAATTAATCCCACACACACTTGAATTTATCTCATCGGATCAATCCCGAATATCTCCAACCCAAAAGAGCATCCGTCTGCCTTGATCTCGAAAACCGCCGATACACCATTGAACATAGACGCCGGGTTTTTTAGTCCGCCCACCCCCCAACATATATGTTACAGTATTAATTATTATCCAATGTTGATCTTAGAGCATCTCCAACCATCTAAAACCCTTGGCTAAAAGGTGAGTTGGCATACTTAAAATAAAAAAAATTAGCCAACAGCTCCAAAAACTCAACTCCAACCATACTCACCTGTTGTCTATAAATTTAGCCAACCTCCTATGGATGGCTAAATTTGTCGAACCTCTACAGGTCTGTAAGAAAATCTGTAGGAAGATTGTACATCATTTATTACCATATTGAACTGATATATTCTATTTTAACAATTTAAAATATTAATAACATACTATTTTTAAATTATAGCCAACCAATATAGCCAGTACCATTGAAGCAAAATGTCTTACAGGTTCAGCAAATTTTACATAATGTCTTACAGGTCCAATTTAGCCAACGATTATAACCAACACCGTTGGAGATGCTCTTATTGTTCAAAATCATTATTCCATAAATATATGTCTTATTAATCTAAATTATATTTACTTTCATAATATTAGAGATTTGTCTTATTTGATGACAGGTAATATTAATATTTTCTCCAGAAATTATATAAAGGCAAAAAGTACAAGTCCCGGAGGCAGTAAAATATTCTGTTCTGTTTTTTCTTTCATTCTTGAGAACCCTAGATTTTTCTTTGGAAGAAATATGGGAAGCACAGAGCAGTCGAAGAATGCTAAGCGCAAGTCATCGTTCGATGATCTTCCTCCAGAAACTGTCTTAGAAATCCTCTTAAAACTGCCGGTGAAATCCATCATCCGCTCAACCCTGGTTAACAAAACATGGCACTCCTTGATCAAAAACCCTGATTTTATTTCTGCTCACATTCAACGATCAGTGTCATGTTGTGATGAAGAAAGTGTTGTGTTACTAGTCCCTTGTATTGACTCCTATCACAAGTATTGCTCCTTAGTCTCAACTGATACATCTTCACTTATCCAAACATTTGAGATTCCTTTTAATACTCTGCATTCCGGAGCAGTGTATGCATCACTGCATGGACTTGTTTTATTCTCTACACGTTCTGAATCGTACCTGTGGAATCCTTCTCTTAGAACACGTAGAGCCCTTGTTACTTCAAACCCTTTTGATAAAAGGGCTTATAGACGGAGCACACAAATTATTCTAGCCGGATTAGGTTTTCACAAACCTACTAATGATTATAGAGTTGTTATGGTTTTTGATGGCGTGAACGAAAAGGGGAAGGTCTTTGAAGAGGTAGCTCCTAAGGCTGAGATTTATAGTTTGAGGGAGAATGCATGGAAGGAGATTAAAAACTCTAATGTTCCTAGGCTTATTCGGGAAAAGGGGACATATGTTGATGGTAAGTTTTACTGGTTAGGTACAATCCCTCCTGAAACTTATAATGATTTGTACCCATCTGATCTTCTCTATTCTCATGACCCAGAACAATTGAGGATATTGTCATTTAATTTTGATACTGAAGAGTTTGGAGAATTACTAAAATTGCCAGATGAAGTGTCTAGCTGTGTAGGACAAGCCGCTAAATTTAAGCTGATGGAATTCGAGGGTTCACTCTGTGTTTGTGTTTATGATATTCAATACGACAGTCCCAGCCAGCTTTTTTGTATATGGTCGATGAGGTCTGAAAATGGTGTTATCTCTTGGAGTTTACGATTTAGATTTCTGCTGAAGGAAGGTGAGTCACGGCCCCTGAATATTACAAAGAGTGGATCACTTATAATACAGTCATATGGGGACTACCACAGGGGTTCAAGTGCAAGGATTTTCTCATGTAATCTCAAAAGCATACATGATAGAGATATTGGATTTTCTAAGTTTGAATATACAAAGTATTGGGTGATATCTACTGTGGACACTCATTTCATGGAGAGTTTGGTCATGTACGAGGGAGATCAGAAGTCATTGTTGAAGTCTGCAGAGTGAGCAATCATGGTCATAAGTAGATTCTAATCACTGGTACATATAGATTATTAATATGTACTGTTTTCAGATGAAGTTTGGTTGCTGGTATTATTTAATTTTATTAAGGTCTAAGTTGTGATTATATAAGGTCTCCTCTTGTTCTGTTTGTCAAGGCGCTTGTACTGAATCATGGTTCTTAAATGTACTGTGTCGAAACTTTAAAGAAATTTAACTTGGCAATTGATTAAGAAACATTCCCTCGTCTTGATCATAATCCTTTTTTGCAGGTAAATTACCTGCTATTGCTTAACATTCTTGATCCTTTATCATGTGATCTACATGACTGGATCCATGTTTCATTGCTATTTTAATCTATTGGCAGAACTGAAATGTGGTTATCAAGTAGTTTGTAAAAATGTAACACAGGATTGCTAAATCCAGCAGATCATCCCTATCATCACACAATTTTCTCTAGTACACTTAATGGAACTCCTCCGCAATATGTCAAACAAAGTGTCATTTGGCAAGATTTCAAGCCACGTCCAGAGCTCTGTAGTCTGCCACACTGTTTTAGCAAAATCAGACTAAAAAAGGACATGGGTATCACTCTCCACACCACTATGACACCAGGGGCAGTTGATATTAATATCCACATGTTTTGTTGCCAGAGCATATGCTATTAGTAAATAACCCTACCCTCCACAAGAAATTTCGAACTTTTCCAGACATTCTCAACGATCATAAACAATTCCAAAAAACTTCATGATCACGAGCATATAACCACCTATAGCAACTTCGGATTGTAAATAAACCTTTCTCATCTCAAATCCTAAACCACGAGTCTTCTTTATGCTCTCTTGGAATTGGAATCCGCTTAATGAGAGATCTCTATCTCTCTCATTGCAAATATCATATATCACTTCATAGTCCCAGGCTTTGTTTTCCATGTCGATATAACTTTTGACTGTGATGTCTTCAAGTTATGGTTGGAGTGTTTCCTCATCTCTGTTCATCCCTAGTTCAATAGCAGAAAATAAAATTAAAAACTACTAGATTATCTTATATGATGTAATATCTGAATATACACTTCAGGACAGATATTTGTATTGGAATAAGGTTGCCATCCATATATAACTAACGGGTTTGTCTAGTGTGTGCCCATGGGCACATGCTAAGCGCGGAATTTGATATGTTTGGGAGGTTTTGATTGGTGTGATTGTTGTATTTGCAGGGTGGTCCACCATTATTAAGATATGAGAGTCAATCAAAATCTTTCAAACTTATAAAATTCCGCGCTTAGCATGTGCCATGAGCACACACTAGAAAAACTGATAACTAATTACTAGTAGTACATAATTTTGTATCCAAGTCCCTCCATTAGGCTTAATACAAAAATGATAATGAAGTTGTTCAACAGACAAAAAAGCGATTTCTAACCTAAGTGGTATGTCTTTGTTGCAGGTAAGATAGATGATGTGTGTTCTGCAATGGGAACAATCTGCAAGATATAATGGCTTAGTAGAATGCCATGCTAAGTGAAAAGTGAAAACTAAGATACACTAGAAGTAGGAGCAGGAATAGTGAATCATGGACACCACATAACATATACTCTCTGAAGCAAGATGTGTAAAGCCATAAACTACAGTTTAAAATTTAATTTTTAAAATTATTTAATTTTTAATGAAAAAAATCTTATTGAAAATCTGATTCGGATCCAGATAATATCCATATGCGGATAGTATCCGTCGAATTAGGATTCGCATATTATCTTTTGAAAAATTCAAATTCACATATGGATATGGATACGTACGAATATGAATTTTCGAATTCCAAATCGAATAGAAGCAGATTGTATCCAAATTATCCGTTTGACACCAGGTGCTACAGGATTAGGAGACATATATATAGCCAATAAAAATTTTAAAAGTCCAAACAACCAGAGGAAGTCTCATATGTTTTTTCTTCATTCGGGAGAACCCTGGATTTTTCTCCCAAGAAACATGGGAAGCACAGAGTCGTCGAAGAATGCTAAGCGCAAGTCATCGTTCGATGATCTTCCTTTGGAAACGGTCTTCGACATCCTCTTAAAATTGCCGGTGAAATCTATTATCCGCTCAACCCTGGTCAACAAAACATGGCACTCCATAATCACAAACCCAAATTTTATTTCTGCTCACATTCAACGATCACGGTCATGTTGTGATGAAAGTGCTATGTTACTAGTCCCTTTTACGGGCTCCCTTGAGAACTATTGCTCCTTAGTCTCAACTGATACATCTTCACTTATCCAAAAATATGAGATTCCTTTTACGCGTAGAAGTTTAGAACCGTTTTATGCATCACTACACGGACTTGTTTTATTCTCTTCACGTTCTGAATTGTATCTGTGGAATCCTTCTCTTAGAACACATAGAGCCCTTGTTACTTCAAACCCTTTTGATAAAAGGTCTTATAGACGGAGCACACGAATTCTTCTTGCCGGATTAGGTTTTCATAAACCTACTAATGATTATAGAGTTGTTATGGCTTTTTCTGGTGTGGACGAAAAAGGGAAGGTCTATGAAGAGGTAGCTCCTAGGGCTGGGATTTATAGTTTGAGGGAGCATGCATGGAAGGAGTTAAAAAACTCTAAAGTTCCTAGACTTATCCGGGAAGATGAGACATATGTCGATGGGAGGTTTTACTGGTTAGGTACAATGCTGCTTCCCGAAACTTATGATGGTTGGTACCTTAATAGTCTTCCTTATCGTCCTGACCCTGAACAATTAAGGATATTGTCATTTAATTTTGATACGGAAGAGTTTGGAGAATTATTAAAATTGCCAGATGAAGTGTCTAGTTGTGTAGGACAAGCCACTGAATTTAGGCTGATGGAGTTCGAGGGTTCACTCTGTGTTTGTGTTTCTGATATTAAATACGACAGTGGTGGACAGCTTTTCTATATATGGTCGATGAGGTCTGAAAATGGTGTTATCTCTTGGAGTCTACGATTTAGATTTCTGCTCAAGGTGCGTGCAGCGCGGCCCCTGAATATTACAAAGAGTGGATCGCTTATAATAGAGTCATTTGGGGATTACTCCAATTGGAGTACAAGGATTTTGATCTCATGTAATCTCAAAAGCATGCATGATAGAGATATTGGAATTTTTAAGTTTGAAGAATATGCAGAGAATTCGTCGATATCTACCGTGGACACTCATTTCATGGAGAGTTTGGTCATGTACGAGGGAGATCAGAAGTCACTGTTGAAGTCTGCAGAGTGAGCAATCATGGTCGTAAGTTGATATCTAGAATCTATGTCTAGTGATTCTAATCATAGGTGCATATAGATTATTAATATGTACTCTTTTGCGATAGAAGTTTGGTTGATGTATTATTACGCGGCCGTTTCGGTGAGTTCAAAATTAAGTGCTTTTTGTTTAAAGTAAAAAAGTGAAGTAGAAATAATTTAAGATTTATAAGTGATTAAAATTCTTGGTAAATAAGTAGAATTTTTGAAACAAAAACTAGCATTCTCAACTTATTTTAAGTGCTTCTGACTTTTTACACAAACGAGTTAAGAAAAGTAGAAACTTACTTCTCCGAGAAAGAAGCACTTAAATTATGCAGCCAAACAGGCACTATGACACTATGTTTTTTTTTGTGCATAACTAGCTATGATGTTTATTTGAATTGCTAAAGTCTCCTTTTAGTGAACAATGTACTATAGCATATTTGAAAGTTATACGCTTACCAGAATGTGTGATTATTGTATCTGCAATTGTGCATGGACTAAATTTGGTTCGTTGCTGTAACCGGAGCACTTGGATGTTTGTCTAAAAACCTATTTGCAGGTTTAAGTATTTGCAGAGTTGATCATTAAGTGTTCTTGGGATGGTTCAATTCTTTTCTTGTTCTCCTTTTAGTGAACAATGTACTATAGCAAGTGAGTCATGATTCAGTTTTTTGTTGTCGGATGCACTCTACTTAGCATCACTTCGTTGCTAGTGTGTATCTATATAGAAAATATCTCCGTCAACAAAAGAAGAACACTAGCTTAACTTCTGCGAAACATATAGGGTCTGTTCTATCACTCTGGAGTCTGGGATAATGAAAGGAGAAGGTAACATACTTAAATATATGCAGGCCTGCTTGACTAGTTAACACAATCTTTGCTCAATTTATAATAAAGTCATATGGGGGCTCATATTACAAAGAGTGGATCACTTATAATAAAGTCATATGGGGGCTCATATTGGATTACAAAGATTTTCTCATGTGATCTCAAAAGCATGCATGATAGAGATATTGGAATTTCTAAGTTTGAAGAATATGCAGAGTATTCGTCGATATCTATGATACTCTCAAGGTTTTGATGATGACACTAACAGCAAGATAATAACATGAAACTGATATGTGTCAGCATGCTATCAAAGGTTGTTTATGCGGACTAACAGTATTTCAGGGTATTAGCACGATTATAGCTGTCAGCAAGCTTACAGGAATATTTACAAGCTATCAGCAGGCTTACAGCGTGAACAGAGAAACAATCGGATAAAGATCAAAGTCTATTTTCAAGGAGATTGAATAGGAAACGACTTTGTAAGGATTCTAATATTTATATATATCTGATATAAATATTAGAGCTCAGTTTTATAAAGAGTTTCATTTAAAAACGTTTTCCTAACAAATAGGAGATTTTATCTCAAAGTATTTTATCTTTAACAAACTCCTAATTTGTTTCAAACGGGTTTTAGTTTAAATATCTTTACTGAGATGATTTCAAACGTGTCTTATCTTTTACTCAGTAATTGTACTTCATTCAAACGTTCATCATTCAATTCAAATTTAAACGTGAGGTTGTTACCAAGATCGTTGGGAAATTTGTTGGATTATGACCGTTGGTATGATGTATATAAACTTGAGTGTGGTTTCGTTTTAGAGAAGAAGGAGAACACACCAAGCTTTCTGAAATACAACTCTTTACATTGCTAAATCTTTTATTGAGCTCTAGTGCTTATATTCGTATATATATCTATATTGAGAGTTCATAGTTTCGGTTGTATTACACTTATTCATTGTATTGTTCAAGGTGTAATGTTTTGTTGCTGTGTATCCAGCTTGTGAAACAAGGGAACAAGGGAACTAGTTAGCTAGAAGAGTATACTTGGGAAGTATAGGTCTTGGTAGGCTTTTGGTTCGTGGTTCAGGGGTTTCAGCAGGCTGATAACAGGAACAAGGGAGAAAAAGGGAGTTATATTATTGAATCTTGTAATTGTTGATATTATTGATTAATAATATAATCTCTTACCAGTTGGTAGGGGACCAGGACGTAGACCATTAGGGTTAGGGGTCGAACCTGGCTAAAATTCTTGGTGTTGCTAGCATACTGCTTTACATTATCTGCATTGCATTTATCTTATTAGCAGGCTAACAGTTTATTCTGAAAATTAACAGCAGGCTGTCTTTGACAGATTAAGTATTCGGTAACTTTTAAAATTCGGGTATATTAGCCATAACACCTATTCACCCCCCCTCTAGGTGTGTAATTTCAATTGGTATCAGAGCGAGGTTTGTACTAATACTTCTGTAACAGGAATAGTATCGATCGATATGGCTGATAACTTTCAGGGAAAGTCCGATTTTAGAGCTCCTCTCCTCACGGGTTCTGACAACTACAATTGGTGGAAAGGCCAAATGGAGGCTCATCTATCCAGAGATCCCCTAATGCAAAGAGTTGTGCAAAGAGGTCCTTATGAATATATGGATGGCAATGGCAAAGTCAAGGACGTTGATGTTCTCACAGCGGACGAGCTATCAAAGGTTGCTGCCAATGGAAAAGCAAGGAGTACATTGATCAATGGGCTGAATCAAGCTGAATATGACAAGGTCTCCTCTCTCAAAACAGCAAAAGAAATTTGGGATGCATTGGAAACATATCATGAAGGCTCACAAGGTCTAAAGAAGGTCAAGCTCGGAAAGCTCATGAAAGAATTTGGAAGCTTCGCTATCAAGAAAGGAGAATCCATTCGTGAAAGCCAAGCTAGATTCCAAGTTACTCTTAACAGCCTTGAAAGACTTGGGAAAAAGATTCCTCAATCGGAAATCAACATGAATATTCTAAATGCAGCTCCGTTCGAATATGGTGCCAAGGTCACAGCATTGGAGTCAGCTCTCAACATTGATACTATGGATCACCTGGCTATATTTGCTGAGTTGGAACAATTTGAAGCTAAGATTGAAGCTAACAGCTCAGAAAGCAGCAAGCTGCCAACAGAGAAAATGAAGAATCTTGCACTCCACTCTACTACCAGCAGGCTGGAATCAGATGAGGAAACAGAATCAGATGAGGATCTAGCTCTTATGTCCAGAAAAATCAAGAGAATGATTGAAAAGAAGAATAAGATGAAAAGAGAAAAGGGCAAAGCCTTTGGTGTAAAGAAAGATCCAAAAGATGATGCATGTTTCGAATGTGGCAAGAAAGGACATTTCAAAAGGGATTGTTACAAGCTGAAAAACAAGTCTAAGCCGCCTAAACAGCAAGCTGATTACAAGAACAAGAAGAAATCAAAGGCACTTCTCACATGGAGTGATGATGAAGATGAATCAGCTTCTGATGTTTCAAGTGATGAGATGGTTAACTTGGCTCTTGTTGGTCTCGATGGCTCAATAGAGACAACCGATTCGGATTCAGAGACTAATAGTGAGGTACATTCTATTAATTCTGAATTACATTCTATTGATACAACATCTTGTGAACTAACCATGCAGGATAAGAGTTGTTTATCAATTATGGAACTCATTGATCTAAAGAATGAGAACTATGAGCTCGAGAAAGAAAATGTTCATTTGAAGAAAGTCATAGGTGATTTCTTGAATGAAAAGAGTGCCAAGGCAAGCAGTGGAATCATTGCTACTCTCAAGGAACAAATCTCACAACTTGAAGGGAACAACATGCAAATCCAAAGAAGGAATGATACACTCATGAAGGAACTCAGCTCGCTGAGAGCTGATCTTAAGGCTAAGGATGCAAGCTTGGAGGCATTCGAGTTAAGCAAATCCCAAAGCTTAGCCGAAATCTCTATTCAAGCTGAAAAGATCAAGTCATTGGAGCAAGAAGTCAAAGATCTTCAGAAAGCCATGGGAAAGTTTGTTCAAGGAGAAGAAAGTCTCAAATCTATAATGAAACAAGCTAAAGGTTCTCATGACAAAGGAGGCATTGGTGCAGCTTCTACATCCACATCATCAATGAGATATGAAGGGAAAAATGGCATTCCATACAATTATGCCATGCCTTGGGTGACTTGTCACAAGTGTGGAAAGAAGGGCCATCTTGCTAACAATTGTCCAATGAAGAATACTCAATCAGCAAGCTGGAGAGGGAAGTCAGCTCACAGACAGTATGCTGACAACTCAAACAGACAGAAGACAGCTCCTAGACAGTATGCTGATAAGACTGGCAGAACATGGAAGAAGAATTCTAAAGTGGTCCAAATGTGGATCAAGAAATCTGATCTAAATGTTCTATATGTTTTATCATCTAACACTGCTGGACCCAACAAAATTTGGGTACCAAAACGTTGAGTTGGTTGTGTTTGTTTTGTAGGTTTGTCTCGTGTCTAAAGTAAAGCCAAATCAATGGATATTGGATAGTGGATGCACTAGGCACATGAGTGGAGACAAATCCCAGTTTCTAAGCTTGAAGATGAAGAAGGGTGGACGTGTCACAATTGGTGATAGCAAAACTCTTCCTATTCTTGGCAAAGGAACTATAGGTAATAGTATCATTTCTATCAACAAGGTACAATATGTTAAAGGTCTTACTTATAACTTGCTTAGTATAAGTCAGTTATTTGATGATGGTCATATTGTTAACTTTGGTAAGGATGAATGTACTATACTTGTTGGTGCTAACAAAACTCCTCTAGTTGCAAAACGAGAAGGAAATATATATGTTTTGAATTTTGAAGAACAGGAGGCAGGTGTTTGTTTAGCAGCTATGGATAATAATCCAGAAATTTGGCATAGAAGGCTTAGACATGCTCATATGGATCATCTCAGCAAGCTGTCAGCAAAGAAGCTTGTTCGAGGACTACCAAAGCTTAAGTATGTCAAGATGGAGACATGTTCTGCTTGTCAATTGGGAAAGCAAACAAGGACTCCACATAAGGCAAAGAAAATGGTATCTACTTCTAAACCTTTAGAGCTTCTTCACTTGGATCTTTTTGGTCCCGAAGCTTATAAGAGTATTGGAGGTAAACAATATGCCTTTGTTATTGTTGATGATTATTCTAGATTCACTTGGGTATTATTTTTGCGTACTAAAGATTGTGCTTTTAGTGAATTTGAGAAACTAATCAAGTTGCTTGAGAACAAGCTAGATACAAGACTTGTAGGTATTCGAAGTGATCATGGTGGGGAATTCCAAAAGGACTTCATTACTTATTGTGAAGAAAGAGGAATCTCACATGAGTTCTCAGCACCTCGCACACCTCAGCAAAATGGAGTTGTAGAGCGTAAGAACAGGTCCTTACAAGAAACAGCTAGGACATTGCTGCAGGAGAGCAAGCTGCCAAGAAGCTTTTGGGCAGAAGCTGTCAACACAGCATGCTATGTTCTTAACAGAGTGCTTATCAGGCCAATTCTCAACAAGACTCCTTATGATTTGCTAAGGAAAAAGAAGCCTAACATTAGCTACTTCAAAGTCTTTGGATCTAAGTGCTTTGTACTCAAAACCATTGATAGGGATGGTAAATTCGACTCTAAATCTTATGAAGCTATATTCTTGGGTTATTCTTTAACAAGTCGTGCTTATAGAGTGTATAATCTTGCTAAACATACTGTTGAAGAGTCTATTGATGTTTCATTTCAAGAGTCTACTGATGATCTTGCAAGGGATGAGGAAGAATGTGCAGGTACAGGTACTAGCAGCAAGCTGACAGTGAAGGAAACTGGAAATCAGCAAGCTGACAAGTCAACTGCCACAACTTCAGAAAGCAATAAAGCTACTGAATCCACTCCATCTCTTGAGGAAACCTTGGATAAGATGTCAAAGCTTACATTGGATGAATCCAGAGGTCATACTTCATCAGCAAGTCAAAATGTTGTTGATCAGACTCCTCCTAGGCAGACTACAAGGAATGAAGAAGTCATAGCTCAACATAATCTACCGAAATCAACTAGAACAGTGAAGAATCATCCACCTCAGTTGATCATTGGAGATAAATCAGCTGGAATCAAGACAAGGAAAGCTCAAGCTAACATTTGTGCTTATGCTGCCTTCATAGCTCAAGAGGAACCAAAGAATGTTCAAGAAGCTTTACAAGATGAAAATTGGATCATGGCAATGCAAGAAGAACTCAATCAATTCGAAAGATGTGATGTTTGGGAACTTGTAGATCCACCATAGGATGCTTCAATTGTTGGAACCAAATGGGTATTCAAGAATAAAGTTGATGAATTTGGTACTATCACTCGAAACAAAGCTAGACTTGTTGCACAAGGATACAATCAACAAGAAGGGATTGATTTTGATCAAACATATGCTCCGGTTGCAAGATTGGAATCTATTAGGATGCTGTTATCATTTGCATGCTACAAGAAGTTCAAGCTACATCAAATGGACGTCAAAAGTGCATTCTTAAATGGATATCTAAAGGAAGAAGTCTATGTCAAGCAACCACCAGGATTCGAGGATGAAAAATATCCTAACCGTGTCTACAAGCTCAAGAAGGCACTATATGGATTAAGGCAAGCACCTCGATCATGGTATGAAAGGTTAAGTGAATTTTTGATCAAAAATGGTTTTATTAGAGGTAAAATTGATCCTACTTTGTTTACCATTATTAAAGGTCAAGATATATTAGTTGTTCAAATATATGTAGATGATATTATATTTGGATCTACTAATGATTCTTTGTGTAAGTGGTTTTCAAAGTGCATGCATAGTGAGTTTGACATGAGCATGATGGGAGAGCTCAATTATTTCTTGGGGCTCCAAATTAAGCAAACTCCAGAAGGAATTTATGTGCATCAATCCAAGTATATCAAGAATCTACTCAAAAGATTTGGATATGAGAATATCAAGGCGAAATCAACACCAATGAGCGTTGTCAGCAAGCTGACAGCAGATGAAAATGGTAAAGATGTTGATATTCGAATGTATAGAGGTATGATTGGTAGTTTACTTTATCTTACTGCCTCTAGACCTGATATTATGTATAGTGTTTGTGTTTGTGCTAGATTTCAAGCAAAACCAAAGGATTCTCACTTACAAGCTGTTAAAAGAATTTTTAAATATTTAAGTGGAACCATTACTTTGGGCTTATTCTATCCTATCACAAATGCTTTTGATCTTGTTGGGTATAGTGATGCAGATTATGCAGGGAGTCAAACTGATAGAAAAAGTACAAGTGGTGTTTGTGCATTTTTGGGTCAAAGCTTAGTTTCTTGGTTAAGCAAGAAGCAAACTTCAGTTGCTCTATCTACGGCTGAGGGGGAGTATTTAGCAGCTGGTAGCTGTTGCTCTCAAATGCTATGGATGAGACAACAATTGAAGGACTTTGGGATCAAATGCAAGCAAACTCCTATCTTTTGTGACAACACAAGTACAATCAACATTTCAGAAAATCCAGTCAATCATTCAAGGACAAAGCATATCGATGTTAGACATCATTTTCTGAGAGACAATGTTGCAAAGGGTGCTGTCAAGTTAATATTTGTGGCTACAGCAGATCAGTTAGCTGACATCTTCACAAAACCTCTTCCTGAAGAACGCTATGTCGTGCTGAGAAGGGAATTGGGTATGTGTGATGTGCAGTCAGCATGCTCTTAAGCATGGTCCGGGTACTATCAGCTTACTTCTAACATTTTACATAATTTTTGTTATTTTTGCATGCCGGTCAGTTTAAGTGTTAATTTGAAATTTGTGCTCATAAATGATATTGCCGTTATGTGTTTAGAAAGTTGAAATATTCTGTTGAATTTTGATACGTGATTATGTGCTTATCTGTGTAATTTATGATAAGGTTTAAAATTCAAATTCGTTCAAATGGATATATATATGTGATAAGAGATAAGTAGTGTTAACATCTTTTAACTCATTCGGTTTATAATAGATTAACATGAATTATTTTAGGAATATCACTTCGTTTAATTTTATTCCTAAAACTACTCCCCTGATAATTGTTAAAAGAGTGTTAAAATCTATCCTTTCTCCGCGCCTCTTCAACTACATATATACACCTCCCCGAGACGCTAGGGTTTTATCTCTCCTACTCCGCAAACTCTTCGTACTCACCATCGCCTCGATCGGTCTCCGTGTTGCGATGAGGAAGAAGACGAGAGCTAATCTCAAAGCCCACACCCCACAGCCCTCTTCGATTTCCCAAAAGAGAAAGCTAATTGATGAGGATGAGGATGAGTTGGTCACTGTGGAAAGCGGCGATGAGTTGTCTGGTGTCAATCGCGGTGATACTGGAGTTGAATCGGGTCAGAAGAAGGTCAAATCGGAAGTTCTTGCTGCTCGTGGACTTGCTGGTCGGAAAGTCATCTTGGGTAAGCCTATTTCCGGCAAAACTCTCTTTACCTGTGGTATTGTCAAGTTATTTGAGGATTTAGGGTTTCACTCTTTCTTAGTTGATTTGCCTAAAACTTGCTATCCTGACTTAGTGCGTGAGTTTTATGCAAACCTGCAACTGGTTGGGTCGGATCAGTTTGTTTCTTTTGTTTCGGATGTTAAGATCTGTTTGTCTTCGATGTTTTTGGGTGCGATTTTAAAAATCCCACCATCTACTGTGTCTATCCATACTAAGAGAGGTCCTAAAGATGTCGAGGGTTTTACTCACAACGATCAGTTGAAATTGATAACTGGGTCTGAGAATGTTTCTGATACTATGTTTCCTTCCACTACACAACTACTTCCACTTGCTCAAGCACTTTTTAAGCTATCTATTGAGAATGTCAGTCCAAGACTTGGTACTAGGTCAAATTTGTCTTCACAAGATATTGTTGTTGTGTCAATGATAATGGCTGGTAGAAAATTTGATTTGGCTGAATTGATTTTAAAGAATATGCTGGATTCAGTTGAGGGTAAGTCATCTGGTGGACTGCCATATGGGTTTTTGTTGACTAGAGTTTTTGAATGGTTTGGGGTATCCTTTGTTGGTGAGGATTCTGTGTCTGCTAAAGAATTTCTTGATATGAAATTCTTAACTCAATCAAACTTGAAGTTGGATAAGGATGGTCAGTTGGTTGTCGTTGAGGTGTCTCCACCTACTCCTCCTGCTCAATCTGTGAATGTTGTTGACTTGGGACTCTCTGCACAAGCTATTCATGATTATATGGATGAACTTCGAGCCAATCACAAGGAAGTGATGGATGGTCAGAAGCAGTTGTCTGAGAAGATGGTTGAGTTGAATACTCAATTTGCCTTCTGGAAGGACATGATGTTTGGGGCTCGAACTTCAACTGCGTCAGAGAAGTGCAGCTCTGGAAGCTTTGCCTATGAGCTGTGCAAAAGGATGTATGGATCCGGGGGTTCATCTGATGTGAAGGCTACTTTCACTTCAGAGGATGATGCTACTGATAGCCCACGGCCGAGAACATGTTTGGATGCGCTCAAGGAAGCTGCTGGCACAGACTCCAAGTATGCTGCTGCAGGGGAAGAGATGCTGGCTAGGAATGCGGTTGCGGCAGAGCTGGCAAAGAAGTATGGACTGGAGAAGGATGCACAGGACAAGCCTGGAACCTGATTTTCTAACCTTTTTAATGATTAAGGGGGAGGAAATTAGGAAATTAATAATACTTTACTTACTTAAGTTTGTTTAATCTGCTTAAGTACATTGGCCCTATTTGTTTTTAAGACTAAGTTGGTTTGTGTTGGTTGGATTTGAATTGGTCCGTTTTGTTGGATAATATTTTAAATACCAGGTGGTTTATCCTGGTTAGGATTATTTTTAATTATCTATGCAAGTTGCTTTGATTAATTGTTTCTGTGTTAGTTAAATATCTGTAATATTGCATGCATATCTGTGAATTAGATATTTGTTAGATTATATTCTCTGTGATAATTGTGAAAGTTTAGTGATATTAGATTGCTATATTTAGGGGGAGTTTATTACTTTTCCTAATATAGTGTAATCATCAAAAAGGGGGAGATTGATACTCTCAAGGTTTTGATGATGACACTAACAGCAAGATAATAACATGAAACTGATATGTGTCAGCATGCTATCAAAGGTTGTTTATGCGGACTAACAGTATTTCAGGGTATTAGCACGATTATAGCTGTCAGCAAGCTTACAGGAATATTTACAAGCTATCAGCAGGCTTACAGCGTGAACAGAGAAACAATCGGATAAAGATCAAAGTCTATTTTCAAGGAGATTGAATAGGAAACGACTTTGTAAGGATTCTAATATTTATATATATCTGATATAAATATTAGAGCTCAGTTTTATAAAGAGTTTCATTCAAAAACGTTTTCCTAACAAATAGGAGATTTTATCTCAAAGTATTTTATCTTTAACAAACTCCTAATTTGTTTCAAACGGGTTTTAGTTTAAATATCTTTACTGAGATGATTTCAAACGTGTCTTATCTTTTACTCAGTAATTGTACTTCATTCAAACGTTCATCATTCAATTCAAATTTAAACGTGAGGTTGTTACCAAGATCGTTGGGAAATTTGTTGGATTATGACCGTTGGTATGATGTATATAAACTTGAGTGTGGTTTCGTTTTAGAGAAGAAGGAGAACACACCAAGCTTTCTGAAATACAACTCTTTACATTGCTAAATCTTTTATTGAGCTCTAGTGCTTATATTCGTATATATATCTATATTGAGAGTTCATAGTTTCGGTTGTATTACACTTATTCATTGTATTGTTCAAGGTGTAATGTTTTGTTGCTGTGTATCCAGCTTGTGAAACAAGGGAACAAGGGAACTAGTTAGCTAGAAGAGTATACTTGGGAAGTATAGGTCTTGGTAGGCTTTTGGTTCGTGGTTCAGGGGTTTCAGCAGGCTGATAACAGGAACAAGGGAGAAAAAGGGAGTTATATTATTGAATCTTGTAATTGTTGATATTATTGATTAATAATATAATCTCTTACCAGTTGGTAGGGGACCAGGACGTAGACCATTAGGGTTAGGGGTCGAACCTGGCTAAAATTCTTGGTGTTGCTAGCATACTGCTTTACATTATCTGCATTGCATTTATCTTATTAGCAGGCTAACAGTTTATTCTGAAAATTAACAGCAGGCTGTCTTTGACAGATTAAGTATTCGGTAACTTTTAAAATTCGGGTATATTAGCCATAACACCTATTCACCCCCCCTCTAGGTGTGTAATTTCAATTGGTATCAGAGCGAGGTTTGTACTAATACTTCTGTAACAGGAATAGTATCGATCGATATGGCTGATAACTTTCAGGGAAAGTCCGATTTTAGAGCTCCTCTCCTCACGGGTTCTGACAACTACAATTGGTGGAAAGGCCAAATGGAGGCTCATCTATCCAGAGATCCCCTAATGCAAAGAGTTGTGCAAAGAGGTCCTTATGAATATATGGATGGCAATGGCAAAGTCAAGGACGTTGATGTTCTCACAGCGGACGAGCTATCAAAGGTTGCTGCCAATGGAAAAGCAAGGAGTACATTGATCAATGGGCTGAATCAAGCTGAATATGACAAGGTCTCCTCTCTCAAAACAGCAAAAGAAATTTGGGATGCATTGGAAACATATCATGAAGGCTCACAAGGTCTAAAGAAGGTCAAGCTCGGAAAGCTCATGAAAGAATTTGGAAGCTTCGCTATCAAGAAAGGAGAATCCATTCGTGAAAGCCAAGCTAGATTCCAAGTTACTCTTAACAGCCTTGAAAGACTTGGGAAAAAGATTCCTCAATCGGAAATCAACATGAATATTCTAAATGCAGCTCCGTTCGAATATGGTGCCAAGGTCACAGCATTGGAGTCAGCTCTCAACATTGATACTATGGATCACCTGGCTATATTTGCTGAGTTGGAACAATTTGAAGCTAAGATTGAAGCTAACAGCTCAGAAAGCAGCAAGCTGCCAACAGAGAAAATGAAGAATCTTGCACTCCACTCTACTACCAGCAGGCTGGAATCAGATGAGGAAACAGAATCAGATGAGGATCTAGCTCTTATGTCCAGAAAAATCAAGAGAATGATTGAAAAGAAGAATAAGATGAAAAGAGAAAAGGGCAAAGCCTTTGGTGTAAAGAAAGATCCAAAAGATGATGCATGTTTCGAATGTGGCAAGAAAGGACATTTCAAAAGGGATTGTTACAAGCTGAAAAACAAGTCTAAGCCGCCTAAACAGCAAGCTGATTACAAGAACAAGAAGAAATCAAAGGCACTTCTCACATGGAGTGATGATGAAGATGAATCAGCTTCTGATGTTTCAAGTGATGAGATGGTTAACTTGGCTCTTGTTGGTCTCGATGGCTCAATAGAGACAACCGATTCGGATTCAGAGACTAATAGTGAGGTACATTCTATTAATTCTGAATTACATTCTATTGATACAACATCTTGTGAACTAACCATGCAGGATAAGAGTTGTTTATCAATTATGGAACTCATTGATCTAAAGAATGAGAACTATGAGCTCGAGAAAGAAAATGTTCATTTGAAGAAAGTCATAGGTGATTTCTTGAATGAAAAGAGTGCCAAGGCAAGCAGTGGAATCATTGCTACTCTCAAGGAACAAATCTCACAACTTGAAGGGAACAACATGCAAATCCAAAGAAGGAATGATACACTCATGAAGGAACTCAGCTCGCTGAGAGCTGATCTTAAGGCTAAGGATGCAAGCTTGGAGGCATTCGAGTTAAGCAAATCCCAAAGCTTAGCCGAAATCTCTATTCAAGCTGAAAAGATCAAGTCATTGGAGCAAGAAGTCAAAGATCTTCAGAAAGCCATGGGAAAGTTTGTTCAAGGAGAAGAAAGTCTCAAATCTATAATGAAACAAGCTAAAGGTTCTCATGACAAAGGAGGCATTGGTGCAGCTTCTACATCCACATCATCAATGAGATATGAAGGGAAAAATGGCATTCCATACAATTATGCCATGCCTTGGGTGACTTGTCACAAGTGTGGAAAGAAGGGCCATCTTGCTAACAATTGTCCAATGAAGAATACTCATTCATGGAGAGTTTGGTCATGTACGATGGAGATCAGAAGTCACTGTTGAAGTCTGCAGAGTGAGCAATCAATATGGTTGTAAGCAGATACCTAAAATCTATGTCTACTGATCCTAATCATCATTGATCCATATAGATTATTAATATGTACTGTTTTGTGATGAAGTTTGGCTGCTGGTATTATATATTTCTATTAAGGTCTAAGTTGAGATAATATAAGATCTCCTCTTGTTGTGTTTGTCAAGGCGCTTATACTGCATCATGGTTCTTAAATGTACCGTGTCGAAACTTTAAAGAAATTTAACTTGGCAATAGATTAAGAAACATTCCCTGCTATTGCTTTAACATTCTTGATCCTATATCATGTGATCTACATGACTGGATCCATGTTTCATTGCTATATTCATCTATTGGCAGAACTGCAATATGGTTCAAGTAGTTTGTAAATATGTAACACAGGATTGCTAATTCTCTAAACCATAATATTACATTTGTTAATCCTTTTGAAAATTTATACTCCAGAGACCTGATGGTTCTCGTCTGATATTGAAAGAAAGATATTTTTACGGAAGTAGTTGTCGTTTCTATAACCGTTTGCAATTATACTTAAATGCTGCTTTTACCTTTGCTCAGAGAAAGATATATAGTACCTTTAAACTTGAGATGATGGTGTAATTTCTCTAGTATAAGAACCGTTCATGTTTAAGAAGATCGTATGAAAAACAGAGACTATGACACTCTGTTTTTTTTGCATAACTATGGTTATTGTATCTGCAATTTTGCATGGACTAAATTTGGTTCGTTGCTGTAACCCGAGCACTACTGTCTTTCCCTACTTCTATCATTTGCAGAGTTGATCATTAAGTGTGCTATAGCAAGTGAGTCATGATTCAAGGTTATAGATTTGGATTGTATCTGATAGTGCAGGGAACTTCTTTATAACATAAGGTACTTCTTGCATAAGTGGTTTTGGTTAAAATACTTTTATAAGTATAAGTACTTTTATAAGTATATGCATAAGGTACTTCTTGCATAAGTGGTTTTGGTTAAAATACTTTTATAAGTATAAGTACTTATACTTATAAAAGTATTTTGATAATAATATAATAATGATCATAAAATCCTAATCAATATAAAAGTGATCAAATTTTGGTACTTCTGGTACCGATGTTCCACTGAAATGTGGTTTCGCTTATTAATAAAGGGTATTGATTTTTAAAATAATAAATAAATGTCATTTAAATCTAAATAAATTAATATTTATCAAATGAAATAAATTTTATCCAATTTAACTAATAAATATTACAAAAATAATATAAATCGATGTAGTTTTGTTAAATATATATAATATATATATTTTTATATTCATATTTGGGTAATTTCGACTAACTCGAATTCAACCCATAAATATCTCATTATTTTTCGGGTTGATTTTGGGTCAACCCGAATTCGACCTGAACCGAAAAACTCTAAATCTAATTTATATTTTACGGGTCGAATTCGTGTCGAGTTGTCGGGTCGACTTTAATATTGCCAGTCGTATATAATATTAGTTGAAATTAAGGTGGTAAAACAAATTTAGTAAAATTATGCGGGAAAGTAAAGAAATCGCTTTCTTACTCTCTATTTTGAATAAAAATAATATTTTTTTTTGCCAGAAATAAAAATAATATACTAATATTTTAGAGTTAAGTTTCATGTAGTCCACATATTTATGGTAGTACCGTAGACCACGTATGTTCTGCAACTATAGAATGACATAAAAATATTGCAAAATGTATGAAACTTGTTATTTTGTGAAATACATTCTATAAATATCAGTATTTCATGAAAAATATTGAAAATCATTTATGTTCAATAAGTAGAACACATATGTTCTGTAATATGTAAATATGTTATGCAAACTTAACATGTTTTGCAGAATAATGTGTTTTTCACTATTTAACTTGTAGAATGTTTAGAATTGTCAAAATTTTTAACAAATTAATGATGTTTATGAAACATGATTTGCAAAATAACACATTTTGCAATGTTTTTATGTTATTTTATAGTTGTAAAACATACGTGGTCTACGGTACTACATGATATGTGGACTACAGGTTGTTTAGTTTATTCCAAAATTATATAAACTCAAAAAGTCCAAACAACCAGAAGAACCCTAGATTTCTCTCTGAAGAATCATGGGAAGCACAGAGTTGTCCAAGAATGCTGAGCGCAAGTCATCGTTCGATGACCTTCCTCAGGAACGGTCTTCGAAATCCTCTTAAAACTGCCGGTGAAATCTATAATCCGCTCAACCCTGGTCAACAAATCATGGCGCTCCTTGATCAAAAACCCTGATTTTATTTCTGCTCACATTCAACGATCAGTGTCATGTTATGATGAAAGTGCTGTGTTACTAGTCCCTTGTATGGGCACCACTCAGACGTATTGCTCCTTAGTCTCCACTGATACATCTTCCCGAAACTTGTAATGATTTGTACGACCTTTCTACTCTTCGCTATTCTCGTGATCCTGAACAATTGAGGATATTGTCATTAAATTTTGATACCGATCGAAGAGTTTGGAGAACTACTAAAATTTGCTGGATGAAGTGTCTAGCTGTGTAGGACAAGCTGCCGAAGTTAAGCTGATGGAATTCGAGGGTTCACTCTGTGTTTGTGTTTTTAATATTAAATTCCCCTGGAGTTATTAATGACACCCAATTCCTACTCCACCATTATTAGCACCAGTTGCATCAACATTGATTTTAATCCATTCATCTGGGGGCTTACTCCATTCTCCATTTGCCGTGTTCAAAAAAATGGTGCTTGTCATCTTTGCCTGAGCTGCCCGCCAATCCTGAAGCAGATTATAGGCTGCAGCCCTAACACCGAAAGCTGATTCATTTGCCTTCTCCCACACCCATTTATTCCTCCGATTCCAGAGACTCCAGCAGATCAACCCTATCAGCACACAATTTTCTCTAGTACATTTAATGGAACTCCTCCGCAATATGTCAAACAAAGTTTCATTTGGCAAGATTTCAAGCCGCGTCCAGAGCTCTGTAGTCTGCCATACTGTTTTAGCAAAATCACACTAAAAAAGGACATGGGTATCACTCTCCGCACCAATATGAACACCAGGGGCAGTTGATATTGATATCCACATGTTTTGTTGCCAGAGCATATGCTGTGGGTAAATAACCCTTACACACCCTCCACAAGAAATTCCAAACTTTTCCAGACATTCTCAACGATCATAAACAATTCCAAAAAACTTCATGATCACGAGCATATAACCACCTGTAGCAACTTCGGACTGTAAATAAACCTTTCTCATCTCGAATCCAAAACCACGAGTCTTCTTTCTGCTCTCTTGGAATTGGAATCCGCTTAATGATATCTCCATCTTTCTCATTGCAAATATCATATAGCACTTCATTGTCCCAGGCTTTGTTTTCCATGTCATTAAAACTTCTGACTGTGATGTCTTGAAGTTGCATTGGCATAGTAGTGGTTAAGAATCCATTCTCAAGATCTGGAAGCCACAGCACAGTCCAAACGTTATGGTTGGAGTGTTTCCTCATCTCTGCTAAGAACAATGGCTTAGTAGAATGCCATGCTAAGTGAAAACCAAGATACAGTAGAATTAGGAGCATGGATAGTGAATCACGGACACCACATAACATATACTCTCTGAAGCAAGATGTGTAAAGCCATATGCGGATAGTATATGTCGAATCCGATTCGCATATTATCTTTTGAAAAATTTTGGATTCACATATGGATATTGATACATATATAAATTTTCCGATTCCGATTCTGATAGAAGAAGATCTGTATCCAAATTATCCGTTTGACACCATGGTGTTACATGTAACCAATAAAAATTTTAAAAGTTTAAATTTGTTTTTCTTTCAGAAAAAAAGTTTAAATTTGTTTCAATCAAAATAATATATTAATATTTTAATCAAAAATTATATAAACTCAAAAAGTCCAAACAACCAGAGGAAGTCATATGTTTTTTCTTCATTCGGGAGAACCTTAGGGGCTGGTATTGTATCGTGACTTTTAATGACAAATTTTGGGAGGACGACTTTAATGGATTTTATAGACTGTTAATGACTCTCGTTGACTTCTTAAGATTTCAAAAACAATTCATGACTCCCGAGACAATGACTTTTAAAACTTTAACGGACTTTTTTTTTTTACAAATTCATAACTTTGAAATACTTTAATAGACTTTTATTAAAATCATAAATAGCCTCTCTGAAACCCTCTAGACCTTTTGCTATACCCTCTCGATCTTCTGCTATACCCTAGTTGGGTGCATATACTATAATACTGTTTACTGAATCATATTTATAAACATAATGTTAATTGTGACCTTGTATCAGATTTTCGTATTCACTTTTGATACTATAAATTTACCGATTTTAGAGTTCGAGAATTATATGTTTTTACTCTTCATATTTAATAATGATGTGTTTTGATACCATAAACGGACTGATATAGCTAAGTACGTAGAGTTGTTGGAAGACTGATCATGTTGCCTTTAATACTGCAACATTTTTGGTCTACTTAAGTAGTGCTTCTCATCGATACAGAATTCTGCTTCACTTGATTCAGTCACTATATGTGGATTGTTAGGCTTGAAAGTGTACGGATGTTTAATTGGTAGGTATGGCCTTTGCATGGCATATATGCCTGGTAGGCTCTGAATGTAGCTGAATTTTCGTTGTATGCTTATAAGAGCATCCCCAACGGCGTTGGCTATAATCGTTGGCTAAATAGAACCTGTAAGATATTATGTAAAATTTGCTGAACCTGTAAGACATTTTGCTTCAATGGTATTGGCTATATTAGTTGGCTATAATTTAAAAATAGTATGTTATTAATATTTTAGATTGTTAAAATAGAATATATCAGTTTAATATGTTAATAAATTATGTGCAATCTTCCTACAGATTTCCTTACAGGCCTGTAGAGGTTCGACAAATTAGTCATCCACAGGAGGTTGGCTAAATTTATAGACAACAGCTGAGCATGGTTGGAGTTGAGTTTTTCGAGTTGTTGGCTAAATTTTTTTATTTTAAATATGCCAACTCACCTTTTAGCCAAGGGTTTTCAATAGTTGGAGATGCTCTAACAAGATTGAGATTTTCGACAATCTGTATAAATTAAAAATCATGAGTAGAAGCAAGTAGATCTATATGTATGTAAAAACACAGAATGATAATAGAAAATCATAATAGATAAAAAAAAGGAACCTTTTTCACAGAGGATGAATTGGAGAGACTTTTTGCAGAGGATGAACCCTAGGTTGGAGCGACCGGTTAATTGAGGGAAGATAAAAGTCATGTCAAATCTTTTCAAAAATGGCCTGACAATTTTTTGAAAAAATATATGCAATTTTCCATAGAAAGTCATTAAAAGTCTATCAATTATATATTTCCACCAAAGTCATTGATATATTGAATAACAACTGACTTTTAATAACTCTTTAAAGTTGTAATTCAATACCTCAAACTTTGAAAGACTTTTTAGAAATCCTGATACAATACCTCTTTACTTTTAAAGAGCATTTAAAAATCTTGATTGAATACACCTAGATTTTAAAAGTCAATAAAAGTCATTGAAAATCATGATACAATATCAGCCCCTTAGATTTTTCGCTGAAGAAACATGGGAAGCACATAGTCGTCGAAGAATGCTAAGCTCAAGTCATCATTCGATGATCTTCCTCAGGAAACGGTATTCGAAATCCAATAAAACTTCCTGTGAAATCTATTATCCGCTCAACCCTAGTCAACAAAACATGGCACTCCTTGATCACAAACCCTGATTTTATTTCTGCTCACATTCAACGATCAGTGTCATGTTGTGATGAAGAAAGTGCTGTGTTACTAGTCCCTTGTATTGACTCCTATCACAAGTATTGCTCCTTAGTCTCAACTGATACATCTTCACTTATCCAAAAATTTGAGATTCCTTTCAATACTCTGCATTCCGGAGCAGTTTATGCATCACTGCATGGACTTGTTTTATTCTCTACACGTTCTGAATCGTACCTGTGGAATCCTTCTCTCAGAACACATAGAGCCCTTGTTACTTCAAGCCCTTTTGATAAAAGGGCTTATAGACGGAGCACACAAATTATTCTAGCCGGATTAGGTTTTCACAAACCTACTAATGATTATAGAGTTGTTATGGTTTTTGATGGCGTGAACGGAAAGGGGAAGGTCTTTGAAGAGGTAGCTCCTAAGGCTGAGATTTATAGTTTGAGGGAGAATGCATGGAAGGAGATTAAAAACTCTAATGTTCCTAGGCTTATTCGGGAAAAGGGGACATATGTTGATGGTAGGTTTTACTGGTTAGGTACATTCCTTCCTGAAACTTATAATGATTTGTACCTATCTACTCTTCGCTATTCTGATGACGACCCAGAACAATTGAGGATATTGTCATTTAATTTTGATACTGAAGAGTTTGGAGAATTACTAAAATTGCCAGATGAAGTGTCTAGCTGTGTAGGACAAGCCGCTAAATTTAAGCTGATGGAATTCGAGGGCTCACTCTGTGTTTGTGTTTATGATCTTCAATACGACAGTCCCAGCCAGCTTTTCTGTATATGGTCGATGAGGTCTGAAAATGGTGTTATCTCTTGGAGTCTACGATTTAGATTTCTGCTGAAGGAAGGTGAGTCACGGCCCCTGAATATTACAAAGAGTGGATCACTTATAATACAGTCATATGGGGACTACCACAGGGGTGCAAGGATTTTCTCATGTAATCTCAAAAGCATACATGATAGAGATATTGGAATTTCTAAGTTTGAATATACAGAGTATTGGGTGATATCTACTGTGGACACTCATTTCATGGAGAGTTTGGTCATGTACGAGGGAGATCAGAAGTCAGTGTTGAAGTCTGCAGAGTGAGCAATCATGGTCATAAGTAGGGGTGAGCATTCGGTAAAAACCGAACCGAACCGAATTACAATTCGGTTAACCGAAACCGAAATACCTGAAAAATCCCTACCGAAAACCGAACCGAATTTAATTCGGTTTTGTAACCGAACCGAAATTTATATTTCGGTTATTACCGAAAACCGAAATTTAAAACCGAAATTTTAAAAAATTTAGAATAACAGAACACACAAACAAATCTAGATCCAAAGTTTACAAGTTATGAATGATTACTCAAACAAAAAGTTTAAACCAACACACTTCATAAGTCTAAATTTAGTATATCACAAATTAGTTTATCACAGTTACACACCACAAATCCTTGTCTTCTGCTAAGCATTAAGGGCAGACTCGCTCACTGTCGAAGTGCTACATTGCATCTGCTGAGTTCTGACTGCTGAGTTCTGATACTTCGATTGTTGTTTAGGGCTGCGCAGGCGAGTAACGAGTTTGAAGTAGGGAAGTGTTGGCCGTCGGTGTTCAGTTCAGTGTTTGTGAGTAAAAGTAAAGTAAATAGGTAATGTATATACCAATTAATAATACAGATATGTATTTATGTTTATAATATAAAATATTAATATATATATATATATTAAAATCCGGTTAACCGAACGGTTAACGGTTAACCGCGGTTAAATAACCGAAATACCGAAAACCGAACTTTTGACATTTTCCCTACCGAAAACCGAACCGAAATATTTAATTCGGTTAACCGAACCGAATTTTTTTCGGTTATTCGGTTCGGTTTTCGGTTAACCGTACCGAATGCTCACCCCTAGTCATAAGTAGATTCTAATCATTGGTACATATAGATTATTAATATGTACTGTTTTCAGATGAAGTTTGGTTGCTGGTATTATTTAACTTTATTAAGGTCTAAGTTGTGATTATATAAGGTCTCCTCTTTTTCTGTTTGTCAAGGCGCTTGTACTGAATCATGGTTCTTAAATGTACTGTGTCGAAACTTTAAAGAAATTTAACTTGGCAATTGATTAAGAAACATTCCCTCGTCTTGATCATAATCCTTTTTTGCAGGTAAATTACCTGCTATTGCGTAACATTCTTGATCCTTTATCATGTGATCTACATGACTGGATCCATGTTTCATTGCTATTATAATCTATTGGCAGAACTGAAATGTGGTTATCAAGTAGTTTGTAAAAATGTAACACAGGCCAGCAGATCATCCCTATCAGCACACAATTTTCTCTAGTACACTTAATGGAACTCCTCCGCAATATGTCAAACAAAGTGTCATTTGGCAAGATTTCAAGCCACGTCCAGAGCTCTGTAGTCTGCCACACTGTTTTAGCAAAATCAGACTAAAAAAGGACATGGGTATCACTCTCCACACCACTATGACACCAGGGGCAGTTGATATTAATATCCACATGTTTTGTTGCCAGAGCATATGCTATTAGTAAATAACCCTACCCTCCACAAGAAATTTCGAACTTTTCCAGACATTCTCAACGATCATAAACAATTCCAAAAAACTTCATGATCACGAGCATATAACCACCTATAGCAACTTCGGATTGTAAATAAACCTTTCTCATCTCAAATCCTAAACCACGAGTCTTCTTTATGCTCTCTTGGAATTGGAATCCGCTTAATGAGAGATCTCTATCTCTCTCATTGCAAATATCATATATCACTTCATAGTCCCAGGCTTTGTTTTCCATGTCGATATAACTTTTGACTGTGATGTCTTCAAGTTATGGTTGGAGTGTTTCCTCATCTCTGTTCATCCCTAGTTCAATAGCAGAAAATAAAATTAAAAACTACTAGATTATCTTATATGATGTAATATCTGAATATACACTTCAGGACAGATATTTGTATTGGAATAAGGTTGCCATCCATATATAACTAACGGGTTTGTCTAGTGTGTGCCCATGGGCACATGCTAAGCGCGGAATTTGATATGTTTGGGAGGTTTTGATTGGTGTGATTGTTGTATTTGCAGGGTGGTCCACCATTATTAAGATATGAGAGTCAATCAAAATCTTTCAAACTTATAAAATTCCGCGCTTAGCATGTGCCATGAGCACACACTAGAAAAACTGATAACTAATTACTAGTAGTACATAATTTTGTATCCAAGTCCCTCCATTAGGCTTAATACAAAAATGATAATGAAGTTGTTCAACAGACAAAAAAGCGATTTCTAACCTAAGTGGTATGTCTTTGTTGCAGGTAAGATAGATGATGTGTGTTCTGCAATGGGAACAATCTGCAAGATATAATGGCTTAGTAGAATGCCATGCTAAGTGAAAAGTGAAAACTAAGATACACTAGAAGTAGGAGCAGGAATAGTGAATCATGGACACCACATAACATATACTCTCTGAAGCAAGATGTGTAAAGCCATAAACTACAGTTTAAAATTTAATTTTTAAAATTATTTAATTTTTAATGAAAAAAATCTTATTGAAAATCTGATTCGGATCCAGATAATATCCATATGCGGATAGTATCCGTCGAATTAGGATTCGCATATTATCTTTTGAAAAATTCAAATTCACATATGGATATGGATACGTACGAATATGAATTTTCGAATTCCAAATCGAATAGAAGCAGATTGTATCCAAATTATCCGTTTGACACCAGGTGCTACAGGATTAGGAGACATATATATAGCCAATAAAAATTTTAAAAGTCCAAACAACCAGAGGAAGTCTCATATGTTTTTTCTTCATTCGGGAGAACCCTGGATTTTTCTCCCAAGAAACATGGGAAGCACAGAGTCGTCGAAGAATGCTAAGCGCAAGTCATCGTTCGATGATCTTCCTTTGGAAACGGTCTTCGACATCCTCTTAAAATTGCCGGTGAAATCTATTATCCGCTCAACCCTGGTCAACAAAACATGGCACTCCATAATCACAAACCCAAATTTTATTTCTGCTCACATTCAACGATCACGGTCATGTTGTGATGAAAGTGCTATGTTACTAGTCCCTTTTACGGGCTCCCTTGAGAACTATTGCTCCTTAGTCTCAACTGATACATCTTCACTTATCCAAAAATATGAGATTCCTTTTACGCGTAGAAGTTTAGAACCGTTTTATGCATCACTACACGGACTTGTTTTATTCTCTTCACGTTCTGAATTGTATCTGTGGAATCCTTCTCTTAGAACACATAGAGCCCTTGTTACTTCAAACCCTTTTGATAAAAGGTCTTATAGACGGAGCACACGAATTCTTCTTGCCGGATTAGGTTTTCATAAACCTACTAATGATTATAGAGTTGTTATGGCTTTTTCTGGTGTGGACGAAAAAGGGAAGGTCTATGAAGAGGTAGCTCCTAGGGCTGGGATTTATAGTTTGAGGGAGCATGCATGGAAGGAGTTAAAAAACTCTAAAGTTCCTAGACTTATCCGGGAAGATGAGACATATGTCGATGGGAGGTTTTACTGGTTAGGTACAATGCTGCTTCCCGAAACTTATGATGGTTGGTACCTTAATAGTCTTCCTTATCGTCCTGACCCTGAACAATTAAGGATATTGTCATTTAATTTTGATACGGAAGAGTTTGGAGAATTATTAAAATTGCCAGATGAAGTGTCTAGTTGTGTAGGACAAGCCACTGAATTTAGGCTGATGGAGTTCGAGGGTTCACTCTGTGTTTGTGTTTCTGATATTAAATACGACAGTGGCGGACAGCTTTTCTATATATGGTCGATGAGGTCTGAAAATGGTGTTATCTCTTGGAGTCTACGATTTAGATTTCTGCTCAAGGTGCGTGCAGCGCGGCCCCTGAATATTACAAAGAGTGGATCACTTATAATAGAATCATTTGGGGATTACTCCAATTGGAGTACAAGGATTTTGATCTCACGTAATCTCAAAAGCATGCATGATAGAGATATTGGAATTTTTAAGTTTGAAGAATATGCAGAGAATTCGTCGATATCTACCGTGGACACTCATTTCATGGAGAGTTTGGTCATGTACGAGGGAGATCAGAAGTCACTGTTGAAGTCTGCAGAGTAAGCAATCATGGTCGTAAGTTGATATCTAGAATCGATGTCTAGTGATTCTAATCATAGGTACATATAGATTATTAATATGTACTCTTTTGCGATAGAAGTTTGGTTGATGTATTATTACGGGGCCGTTTGAGTGAGTTTAAATTAAGTGCTTCTTGTTTAAAGTAAAAAAAGTGAAGTAGAAGTTAGAAATAATTTAAGTTTTATAAGTGATTAAAATTCTTGGTAAATAAGTAGAAGTCGTGTAACAAAAACTAGCATTCTCATATTTTAAGTGCTTTTGACTTTTTACACAAACGAGTTAAGAAAAACAGAAACTAGCTTCTCCGAAAAAGAAGCACTTAAATTATGCAGCCAAACAGGCACTATATATGTTTATTAAGGTCTATGTTTAGAGAATATAAGATCTCTCCCTGTAGTGTTGGTCTAGTGATCCTTAAATGTACTAATGAAATTTAACTTGGCAATAGATTAAGAAACATTCCCTTGTCTTGATCATAATCCTTTTTGCAGGTAAATTCCCTGCTATTGCTTTAACATTCTTGATCCTTTATCATGTGATCTACATGACTGGATCCTAGCAACTAAAAGATTTCCTAGCACTTTCATTCATGGTGTCTGCTCAGTATGATTTTCCTACAACAAGATATGTACAGAAAGTATGCAACGCTATTGACGGAACAGCAGAAGGTACTGATATTCTTGGCAGAATTGCGGCTGGCTTCAATGCGTTTCTTCTCTGGGTGGGATTTTCGGAAGATCATGCAACTCTGTTTTTGACATCCAATCCATCAATAACAAAAGTGGATGGGCATGGCAGGTACTTTGTGCAGCATTTGTTCTTCTGGTTCAACCTTTTCAGTATTTATGTTATGTAGATCAGAGTCGCAGCAGAGTTCAAATGAAATTCTCGTGAATTCCTTTACAATCTATAATTGTTATATATTATTCTGCCATATCAAATGTAACTTTTTACGCCTCCGTCACTGTAACTTAATTCTGGTATCCATGGTTTGGTACCAATTTTTGACTTGCCATCTGCCCCAAAATTATTAACAATGACATAGTTCGTTCAAAATTTGTGGAAGCTAGACACTTAAAAGTAAATACCAAATTAAAGTCAATGATTTATGTGTTTTGTTTTCATCCATTTTATAGACAGGTGGAGAGGTGAAGATTAACTGATTGAGACACGTAGCAGTTTAATCCCCTACTCTCGAGCTATATCTGATAAGCTCTTAGTACTGTGGCTACTCTGTTGGTATTAGGGGGATGTATTGGAACAATAATAGTTTCTCCTACAGCTGAGGAAACATGTACAGCTTTTTGCATACATTTTGTTCGGTGAAAAATTAGATAGCTTGATTAGTTAAAGGTAGGTGTATATAGAAACTTCATTTCAGTTTTGTAAAATTTTCTCCCACGGGCAGAGGCTGAAGAACTTGCAATAAAAGTAGACTCTTTAACAGCTGAAAATATGACACTTAAAGCTGAAATTAACTGATTGCCGGTGGCTGCCGGTGGCATTGCAACCTACATCCAGCTGGCTTTTAAACAAAGCTCGTAGTTTTGGCGGCCAAAATTACTTCTAAAGCATCTCCAACGGCGTTGGCTATAATCGTTGGCTAAATGGTACTTGTAAGGCATTATGTAAAATTTGTTGAACCTGTATGACATTTTGCTTCAGTGCTATTGGCTATATTGGTTGACTATAATTTAAAAATAATATGTTATTAATATTTTAGATTGTTAAAATAAAATATACCAGTTTAATATGGTAATAAATAATGTGCAATCTTCCTACAGATTTCTTACAGACCCGTAGAGGTTCGACAAATTTAGTCATCTGAGAGCATCTCCAACCATACAAAGCCCTTGGCTAAAAAATGAGCTGGCATTCCAAAATTAAAAAATATAGCCAACGTCCTGAAAAAATAGCACTCCAACCACACTAATCTGTTGTCTATAATTTTAGCCAACCTCCTATGGATGGCTATATTTGTCGAACCTCTACAGGTCTGTAAGAAATCTGTAGGAAGATTACACATCATTTATTACCGTATTAAACTGATATATTCTATTTTAACAATCTAAAATATTAATAACATACTATTTTTAAATTATAGCCAACCAGTATAGCCAATACCATTGAAGCAATATGTGTTACAGGTTCAGCAAATTTTACATAATGTCTTACAGGTCCAATTTAGCCAACGATTATAGCCAACACCGTTGGAGATGCTCTGAGGTTGGCTAAAATTATAACAACAGCCAGATATGGTTGGAGTATGAGTTTTTCGAGCTGTTGGTCATATTTTAGCTAAAGGTTTTCAGTGGTCGGAGATGCTCTAACAGTAGTATTTGTACATGGAAATAGGGGTAATTTAGTAAAGATCATCCTATCAGCACACAATTTTCTCTGGTACACTTAATGGAATTCCTCCGCAATATGTCAAACAAAGTGTCATTTGGCAAGATTTCAAGCCGCGTCCAGAGCTCTGTAGTCTGCCACACTGTTTTAGCAAAATCACAAACTAAAAAAAGGGCATGGGTATCACTCTCCACACCATGACACCCAGTGGCGGAACCAGAGGGGGGCTAGGGGATGCTAGAGCCCCCCTAACTTCGAAAAAAACAATGTATATTTTGTTGCCAGAGCATATGCTATTGGTAAATAACCCTTACAGTGTCCCCAAGAAATTTCGAACTTTGCTAGACATTCTCAACGATCATAAACACTTCCAAGAAACTTCATGATCACGAGCATACTCTCCTTGTAACCACGAGTCTTCTTTCTGCTCTCTTGGAATTGGAATCCACTTAATGAGATCTTTATAGTCCCAGGCTTTGTTTTCCAATTCAATAAAACTTTTGACTGTGATGTCTTGAAGTTGCATTAATTGGCATAGGAGTGGTTAAGAATCCATTCTCAAGATCTGGAAGCCACAGCACAGTCCAAACGTTATGGTTGGAGTGTTTAATCATCTCTGCTAAGAACAATGGCTTAGTAGAATGCCATGCTAAGTGAAAACCAAGATACAGTAGAAGTAGGAGCATGGATAGTGAATCACGGACACCACATAACATATACTCTCTGAAGCAAGATGTGTAAAGCCATAAACTATAGTTTAATATTTAATTTTTAAAATTATTTAATTTTTAATGAAAAAAAATCTTATTCAAAATCGGATTCGGATTCGGATAGTATCCATATGCGGATAGTATCCGTCGAATCCGGATTCGCATATTATCTTGGGCTTTTCTCATAAATAACTAAGTCTAAAAGAATTTTTGCAAAAATATTATCATTTTTTTAAAAAAAATTACAAAAATACTATCATTTTTTTAAAAGAAATTGCAAAAATACCATCTTTCAAAAAAAAATTGCAAAAATACGGTGGTTGCACATGCAACCATGTCTGCAACTGCTAGCAACCATATATGCAACCGGAAATGCAACTTTGACGAAATCTGTTGAAAATTATATTTAGTTGCAAAATAAGTTGCAAGCAGTTTCAAATGACGAAAAATGAGTGCACCTGCGGGGCCAATACTAATATCACAAAAGCAACCATGAAATCAACTAAAATCAAATCAAAAATCGCCATAAACTCCGATCTACCTACCTTCAACCATCATAAACCCGATCTACCTACCTTCAACCTCGGATTCGACACCCAAACCAACAAAGCGAAATCGAAGAGATTTAAAAAGACAGAGAGACTTCGATGAGTTTTTGGTAGAGAAAGTGATGCGGAAAGTGAAGCCATCGGAGCGCTGTATCTTGGAGTTTCGTGACTCTGAGAGGATGGATATTATGTATATGAAGACAATGGTGGCGATTTGTGCGATCGCCATTGTTGAGAGCGAAGAGAGGGAACAGGGAGAGGGAGCGGGGAGAGAGTGAAGAGAGGGAACGGGGAGAGATAGGAGAGGGAAAGAGTGAAAAGAGAGAATGAGGATGGAGGTGTGAAGAGGGGCGAGAGCAGGAACGTATTTTTGCAAATTATAAGTAAAGTTTTGAGAAATGAAAGTAAATGTGCACGTGTTTGAGGTAGGTAGTATTATTGCAATTAATATGTTAAAAAGAGGTATATTTCATAAATACCCTATTATCTTTTGAAAAATTTCGAATTCACGTATGGATATGGATATGTACGAATATGAATTTTCGGATTCTGATTCGAATAGAAGCAGATTGTATCCGAATTATCTGTTTGACACCATGGTGTTATATGATTAGGTGACATATATATAACCAATAAAAATTTTAAAAGTTTAAATTTGTTTCAATTAAAATTATAAAAAATAATATATTAATATTTATTCAAAAATCATCAATATACTTATATAAAGGAGAATCGAGGGGCGTGTAGGTGGCGCCTCTCAGATATCTCCGTTCGATTTTTCTAATTATCTGGAATTTTTGGATGAAAGATATCAAAAATAAAAACTACTTTTTTTTGTTTCAGATTAATTGATATGGTATATATCTTGGCATAAACTTATCTGATTCCGTTTCAGATTATTTATGGAATATAATAGCTTGCAAGTATTAATCTGATTCTGTTTCGGATTATATATAGAATATAGTAACTTGCAAGTTTTTTAATCTGATTCTGTTTCAGATTATTTAATTATGGAAAAGAGTAGCACACAAGTCACTCTGCAACTGTAAATACCCTTATAGGTTGTATGGTTTTGCATCATCTAAACACGACCTACATTCCCTCTATATGTTTGTTGGTTATTTTTTTTTTATAATATTTGTTTTGTTTATCGGACGTATTTGTTGTTGTTTGCAAGCTTGCTGTCTGCTTTATTGGGCGATCGATGTATATGACTAGATGTCATCAATGAGTTCTGTTAAAGAGCCGTATGCTTTTTATATGCAGGGAGTGGTGTATATGTCTACGAAGGCAATCAGTTCTATCAAAGAGCCGTATGCTTTTTTATATGCAGAGAATGGTGTATATGTCTAAGAAGTAGTGTTTAGAATAGTTAATAACAATGTTAGTCAAGAACATGATTACTTTTCCAGAAAAAAAACACAATTAAAATTAAGATTCGTCGTGTTTTAAATCATTAATTACATGTAGAAATTTATTTTCATTTTTTCACTCATGAATTATAGTCCAATTTTGCAATTTTAAATATTTATATTGGTATTGCATCAAGATGTTTATAATACAAAATTCATTTTATTCTACAAATATTAATTTTGAATTATTAATATAATTTTATAAGTCACTACAAATTGATTTTATTCTACAAATATTAATTTTGAATCATTAATATAATTTTTATATACCGCCGCAGCGCGCGGCTTCTCAACTAGTTATATAAACTCAAAAAGTCCAAACAACCAGAGGAACTCATCGTATGTTTTTTTTCTTCCGGGAGAACCCTAGTTTTTTCTCTGAAGAAACATGGGAAGCACAGAGTTGTCGAAGAATGCTGAGCGCAAGTCATCGTTCGATGATCTTCCTCACGAAACGGTCTTCGAAATCCTCTTAAAACTGCCGGTGAAATCTATAATCCGCTCAACCCTGGTCAACAAATCATGGCGCTCCTTGATCAAAAACCCTGATTTTATTTCTGCTCACATTCAACGATCAGTGTCATGTTATGATGAAAGTGCTGTGTTACTAGTCCCTTATATGGGCTCCTTTGAGAAATATTGCTCCTTAGTCTCCACTGATACTTCTTCACTTATCCAAAAATTTGAGTTTCCTTTTGATACTAGGCGTACAACTACAAGTTCCGAAGCACTATTTGCATCATTGCATGGACTTGTTTTATTATCTACTTCTGATGAATTGAGTTCACGTTCTGAATTGTATCTGTGGAATCCCTCTCTTGGAACACATAGAGCCCTTGTTACTAAAAGCCCTTTTGATAAAAGGGCTTATAGATGGAGAAGACAAATTCTTCTAGCCGGATTAGGTTTTCATAAACCTACTAATGATTATAGAGTTGTTATGGCTTTTTCTGGCGCGGATAAAAAGGGGAAGGTCTATGAAGAGCAAGCTCCTAAGGCTGAGATTTATAGTTTGAGGGAGCATGCATGGAAGGAGTTAAAAAACTCTAAAGTTCCTAGACTTATTCCGAAAAATGAGACATATGTCGATGGTAGGTTTTACTGGTTAGGTACAATGCTCCCCGAAACTCATGATGTTTTTCAGCTTTCTACTCTTCGCTATTCTTGTAATCCTGAACAATTGAGGATATTGTCATTTAATTTTGATACGGAAGCGTTTGGGGAATTACTAAAATTGCCGGATGAAGTGTCTAGCTGTGTAGGACAAGCTGCCGAATTTAAGCTGATGGAATTTGAGGGTTTACTCTGTGTTTGTGTTTTTGATTTTCAATACAGGAGTAGTGGCCAGCTTTTCAGTATATGGTCGATGAGGTCTGAAAATGGTGTTATCTCTTGGAGTCTACGTTTTAGATTTCGGCTGAAGGAAGGGGCGGCACGCCCTCTGAATATTACAAAGAGTGGATCATTTATAATAGAGTCATATGGGTACTCCAATTGGAATACAAGGATTTTCTCATGTAATCTCAAAAGCATGCATGATAGAGATATTGGACTTTCTAAGTTTCAAAAATATGCAGAGTATTCGTCGATATATACCGTGGACACTCATTTCATGGAGAGTTTGGTCATGTACGAGGGAGATCAGAAGTAGCTGTTGAAGTCTGCAGAGTGGAGCAATCATGGTTGCAAGTAGATGCCTAAAATCTAAGTCTACTAATCCTCATCATTGATCCATATAGATTATTAATATGTACTGTTTTGCGATGAAGTTTGGTTGCTGGTATTATATATTTTAATTAAGATCTAAGTTGAGATAATTTAATTAATATGTATTGTGTCGAAACTTTTAATAAAATTTAACTTGGTAATAGATTAAGAAACATTCCCTCGTCTTGATCATAATCCTTTTTAATTTGCAGGTAAATTCCCTGCTATTGCTTTAACATTCTTGATCCTTTATCATGTGATCTACATGACTTGATCCATGTTTCATTGCTATATTCATCTATTGGCAGAACTTAATGTGGTTATCAAGTAGTTTGTTTGAATGTCAGACAGGGTTGTCAATTCTTTTACATTTGCTCAGAGAAAGATATATAGTACCTTTGAACTTGAGATGATGGTGTAATGTCTCTAGTATAAGAACCGTTCATGTTTAAGAAGATCGTATGAAAAACAGAGACTATGACACTCTGTTTTTGTGTGCATAACTATGGTGTTTGTTTGAGTTGCTTAAGTCACTTGCCGATCAGTTGGAATGTTGAACACATTGTACGACAAGGGTTTTTTTATCGCCAATTACCAAAATCTAGCATATTATAAAGTTATACCCTTACCAGAATGTATAATTATTGTATGTGCCATTGTGCATGGACTAATATGGTTCGTTGTTGTAACCCGAGCACTATTGTCTTTCGCTCCTTCTATCATTTGCAGAGTTGATCATTAAGTGTTCTTGGGATGGTCAAATTCTTTTCTTCACCAGTTGGTTCTCCTTTTAGTGAACAATTTACTATAGCAAGCGAGTCACCATTCTAGGTTATAGATTTGGATGGTATCTGATAGAGCAGGGGACTTCTACTTCTTGCATAAGTCGTTTTGGTTAAACTTACTTATATGTTTGATTGATGATCAGAAATTCAGTTTTTTGTTGTCGGATGCACTTTTTGTGTATTCTGATCCATATTACTTTTTCAGTGAGAAGCTTTGGTTATTTTGGTTCACTTCATATCTGGAGAGTTAGTTAAGTTATATCTTTTAAATATAGTCTTTTGCTGAAAAATTTGCTTTCTCTCAATGTGTTAACGTTTTAGTTTGATTAAATACTGAGATACACTCTACTTAGCATCACTTCGTTCCTAGCGTGTATCTATATAGAAAATATCTCCGTCAACAAAAGAAGAACACTAGCTTAACTTCAGCAAAACATGTAAGTTCTGTTCTATCACTTTGGAGTCTGGGATAATGAAAGGAAAATGTCACATACTAACATATGTGCAGACCTGCTAGACTAGTTAATCATACTATTCTTCTCCGGCAGCTGGTCCAGAACATACGAATGATACTAGCATACATCCAGCGAAAATAAAGCGTTGGATGTGAAAAATCCTTTTTATGTTAAAATGCTACTAACATACGTATGTCAGGAACCCGGACCCTTCTTCTCTCGGTTAGAATGATGTTTAAAGAAAAAACAGACATGTAATTAACCATTTAACACAATCTTTGCTCACAATCAACCATCCATATACACACTCTCAAAGCTGCCGTAATTTTCACGACATGATTAGGCTTTAAATCTCCCAAGCTTAATAATAATATAAACAACACATGACAAAGCCCGTGGTCCGTTTGGTTATCCACCAGCTTGTTACATTATTTAATTTACAACATAAATAAGGCGTTGTACTGCATTGCACATAATTACTTACCATTCTGCTCATATTATTGAATAGACCACAACTAATATCCGTCCCTGGATTTCCTTGGGCGCAGATGCTAGAGTCTTAACTTGATCACATAATAACCGGACCATGAATCCCCCGTGTCTGAACTCCAACCGCAGGCTGTTTAGCGGCCTTGGAAGGCGATGAGCACGGGGACTTGCCCCGGTGATTGGCCTGGAGAGCTTGAAACCTCCCAGAATCACCAGGGAGTCTCATGTATGCAGCCGAAGGTGATTCACTGAGAAAAGACCCCATGTCTCCACCGTTTCGATATTGCACTATGGCCCTGTACACAAAAGGAATCAAACCTTCCATTCTTGTTTGAATCAAGAGAGAATCTCAAGATCATATATAAGAGAGGAAGGAATGGTTAAATTGAGTAGTAGAAGGGAAGGTGTAATAGAGTTGAAGTCAAGAAAATTGCAAGATAATACTTGCACGAAGACTTCGAAAAAGAGGATTATATTTTTGCTACTTAATTGTGATAGGTCCAGCTAAACTACTTGCATATCTCACTAAATTCAATTTTCATAATTGTTTTTGTTCTAATCGATTAGTTTAATGATGGATATACATAAGATATTCTTTAAGTAATTCCAGGGGCACCCTTTCTTGTTTGCTAAGTCTATAAAGTCTTTTTTATTTTAATTGTGAGGGCTAAGTCTACCATATAATCATACACAGATATAAAATACTCTGATTTGGTGAGTGTAGAAGATGGTAAGATGTTGATCACATATGTTGGATGGTAAGCCATCTTATCTGGGCATGTTTCATTTTCATTTCAGTTTTTTAACTTAATTGCTATGTGGTATACTACTATCAAAACTAACTGCTACCATCAAAACTAACTGCTACCATCAAAACTAAGTGCTTAGTGCTCGGAACACTGGAAGCCCTTCATTGGGAGTAACTGGGAGCAGGTTTTTACAAAATTAAGTAAAAAACTTGAAAATACATAGAAATTTTCTAAAACTTTGTTTGGTACCTCCAAAAAATATATGCCAGATCCGGCAGGGTGAAACCATAATTAATCTTGTAAAATTATATTAAAAAAATTGTCTAAACTCTTATTATGAAAATTAAAGTTGTGTTCATTTAGATGAAATTACAAGTTTGGGTGATTAGATAAATCGTCCAAATTTTCATTATGTCAATCATTTCATTCAAATTATTTGTATGAAAACTACAACCTAAATGTTTTGGAAGGATCGCTCATTCAACTTCTTACCATATTTCCATGTGATCTTTGTCATAAAACATTTAAATTTTCTCACATTTAATCATTTTATGATTTTTTATTTATTCACAAATTCTTTTTATATCTATTTATTTAATTCTCCCTCATTACATTCCATCCAAACGCAATCTAAGCGTAATTTCTATAGTCATGCATCTTCATTCCGGATTATCAAAGATTCTGGTTCGGCCTGGTGCAGGCATGCAGCAGTAAAATTGTTATATAATGGTAGGTAGGCTCGGTATCAACATATAAATATGAATATAACGTTAGTTAAAATGTAACAAATCGTGTATGCACGATTAATTATATAGGTATACATCCACCATATTCATCTAAACAACAATTATAGTATGTGATGTTTATTTGCTCAAAACTTGGCAGATTATTATTAATTTATTATATATAATTACCAGGTTAATAAAATGTGCGGCTACTGTTTGTCTGTATCCATCAATAGACTATCAATGGATAAAAATATTGAGAAAGCTGAGCTGTTTACAGCTCTAGAAAAATCATTGATTATTTAGTTGAAACTTTGCTGGTGGATAGCTAGCTTCAAGGTGAATCTAATGCAAAGACAATGAGTTTTTACCAATATAAAGCCATTTGTCAGATGAGCAAAATGATTTTATCTGCAAATATTGCTGCTTAATTGCTAATCTGTAACATCTGGATCAGTATACTGATGTTGAAGGCATGTAGTTTATTTTGTGGATTATTGAGATTAATCTTATTTAATACGACTTGATTTAGATAATTAAACTGACAGAGAATGGTTGGACGTGCATATAATAGATTGGTGTGAAGGTAAATTTGTTGGATTTTGCCTTAATTTGAGATGTTATAATAACTATATTTTATTTTAAGTTTTAATCAATATAACTAATGTTAATTATTTGGGATTTAATTTAATCTTTTTTATTTTTTGACAAACAAAGGATTTTCTTAATACGAAGCGCAAACCCAGTCGGGACAAACCCTCGAACCCCGAACTGTCAACTACAACCTGATTATGAAACAAAGAACGAACTAAAAAATAGTCGTTTTGTTTTCAGATCGCTTAACAAATAAAATATTCATATCCTTAGATCTAAAAAGTATTATAATGATGTGCCTGTTTGTTTCATAGAAGCAGAAGCTGCTTCTGGCTTCTGCTTCTTTTGACCCGTTTGTGTAAATAAACAGAAGCACTTCTAAGAAGCTGAGAATGCTAACTTCTCTCTCACAGCTTTTACTTCTTTTCCAAACACTTTATTAACTTATTTATTTCTCACTTCTACTTCACTTCTTTAGTTTAAGCAAGAAATCACTTCTTTTAAGCTAACCCAAACGGCCCGATATCTCGAGCAATCCAATCTACATCAATTATGAAATTAGTAGTATACCTTCACATAAGCATCATCTGTAACCCAATGTTCAGAACTATCAGTCACTGATTCTGGAGCACCAAACGTGCCCAATTTAATCTTGTTTATTATTTGCCTTATAGTATACACATTCAAATACTTTTGGGATATGCTAGGCAATGTGCGTGAACAATTGGATTTTAACAATTACATGGCATGCTTACTCAAAAAAAAAAAAAAAAAATTACATGGCATGCTGTTCGACAAATAAGTTATAATTAAAAGAATTTATTTTATATAAAATTTTCATACATATATATATAATTTTTTTGAAATTAAACATTAAGACGAAGTTTATATAAATTATTTAACAAAAATATTTTTTTTCATGAATAAAACCTCATTTCGGAAAAATATATTGAGCCAGCCAATATAAACAAAAAATAGTAGCAGAGAACAGTGCTGTGAGATCTCCAAGACTCCAACACAGTCCAGTGTAATAGCCCAAAAAGAAAGGTTACTGAATTAGCGGGCTATGCTCCTGGCGGCCCGATGAGTAGTCCGCATATCAGATCGGGTCGGCCCAGTAGATATTGTTGTCTGTAGAGCTGCACATACATCTTTTGTTTTGTCATAGCGCCCTCTCTGTTTTCCAAGAGTCCTCTCTGAGTTGCGTCTTCTCCTTCCCATTCAAAATAATGGTAAGTGATAAAAAATAGTAGTAGTGGTCTGACTTTTCCTATATAAATTTTCGAAATTTACTTATTCTGTTTTAATAGCCTTTGAGTCCTGTTAATTATAAATTTGAGATTGTTTAATTTGAAATTCTTTTAATAAGCATTTATAATTGTCATCAGAGACAAGAAATTCAAATTAATGGACACAAGAATTTATAACAAATTTTCTGTGATCACGTTTTCATGTTTGTCTTTATCACGTTTGCCAACACACACTTATTAAATATAAAACTTTCACTGTATCGAAATACTCATGAATACGAATTCAACAAAATCACTCATGACTATATTTAGTATAGATTAGACATAAATCCGTAATTTGTCTCATGTTATGAATAGTCCTGATATTTCAAACGGGAAAAGTAAAATGAAACGGAGGGAGCAGCTCTTAGAAGTTAGAACTATATATAACCTGCTAAACCAGGACTGCAATTCTTGAAAACGTTGGTTCTGACTTGTCAGAGACCTATTAATTTTCGAGAACAGCAATTATTTGAGAACGGGACCAAACTGCCAATTCTGGAACTACAAACAACCCTGAATCGAGGCAAGTAGAAGAAAAAGACAATAACATGAAGCAAGCTAAATGTAAAACCGAGAAAGCTATACTACATAAAAGAATGAATGTGTGTGCAATGATAGTAAGAACATAGTGGCAGTAACGTAGCTTTCTTCTTTTGATGCATTGCTTGAGTTGCACTCTAGAAAACCTACCCACGATATGTAGAGTGGCCAGAATAAAAGCCCTAATTATGAAAGCTGCATGGTCCCGATCGTACACTACACCTACAATACCTTCTGTCCCCCCAACTACTCATTTTGGCTTTTCGTATTTATTGGTGGCTCTTGTAACAATGCAATAGATCGCTTTTTTCATTTTCGAGATTTAGCAACTGTGTGTGTACCTTCCTGCTCTGTGCTCTCAAGAATTAGGGTTGTCATACTCTATGGTTTAGTTCAAACAAGCAAGTGCAGGGAAACAAGAATTTGATTATTATGATTACTTGCAATGTCTCGGCTGGTTTGTTCGAGAATGTGTAGTTTTGTAATCGTGTATGATAATATGATTCTCGGATATCGACTATATCCCGCTTATAGCGAACCTTGTGAGAGTAATATATACGTTGATCATGTCTCGCAGAACGACTGTTTTCGAAAAATCCTCAATACTCAGTTAAATATATATATTTTTTACTAATCCGGTGTCTGAGTCAGCTTCCACGCACCTCAACTAATCCGGAAGACATACTAGCACATTCACACCACCAAGTATGGTAGCCCCTTGCTCCCGGAGCATCCAGAGACTCGAAGTCGCGACCTCAAGACACCAAGCCTTAAACGCCACCGTCAGTCAAATGTATTTGTACTACTAGTATTTAAGCCCGCGATGCTGGGCCTATGCATAAATAAAAATCTTGTTCCGGCACTGTTATTCAGTTCGGATTACAATATTGTGCAGATAAAAAATATATAATACATTGGTTATATGATACAACACATCCCGAAAGCGAAATTACGGAGTTTTGAAACTTTATTACAGAACGACATAGCACAAAGGCTCACACATAATTTCTTAAGACAACAGCCTTCGAAAAGAGCAAATCACATCACAACGCCCTTAATTGTTTCGCTAATTAGAGCATCTCCAATAACTTCTTTATATTGCCTCTTAAATTGAAATTTGAGGAGAATGTCATTTTTGCTTGCTCCAACAAGCTCTTAGTTGCTCTTAAATTCACTAAATTTCTCCTCTCTCTCCTCACTTTTAAGAGCTACTAGTCACTCTTAACTATTATTTTATAATAAACTTGTAAGCACACATTCTCTCTCCATCCACTTTCTTTTGTACTTTTATGTACATAATTTACTTTTAATAATATAAAATACGAATTTTCTATGGTGTGCCCAGGGGCACACAATAGTCACTAACATCCACGAGAATACTAGCTTTTGATTGGTGGATGGATAATAAATGTAAATGGCCCTCTGCATTCACATCAATTCCACCAATCAAAACAAGTCATTTTCATGAAAGTTGGTGTTTATTGTGTGCCCTTGGGCACACATTAGAAAGACCGTATAAAATAAAGTAAGGAGTGAATATAAGGAGTATTGTTGGAGTTCAACCCATTTTAAATCACTAGGAGCCAATAATTTATATTATATTTAAGAGTGTGTTAGGAGACTAGTGGAGATGCTCTTAGCCAACCTGTACACTCGAATAGTTTCGAATTAGTTAAAAATAACACAAAGAAACCTATATTTGAATTGGTTAAAGCACATTCACACCACCGAGTATGATAGCTCCTTGCTCCGGGAGCATCCAGAGACTCGAAATCGCGACCTCAAGACATCAAGCTTTAAACGCTACCGTCAGTCAAATATATTTGTATATATGAGCATCAATAATCACTGAGAAACTATTAGCACTGTGTTGTGTGTATACTCCCTCCGTCCTAATAGGTTATATATGTTTGATGTAAACACGGAGATCAAGAAAAAGTGTAAAAAATGAGAAAAGTTGGATGAAAAGTGGGTAAAGTGATGGGACCCATTTGTATTTAATGATAGATTTGTGATAGTGAAGGAAGGTAATGGGTGTAACAGTGTTTATATTATTAATAAAGATAGTGGAACAAAGTATTTGGTGTAATAGTGTTTTACATTATTAAAAATTGCTATTTTAAGAATGTATAGAAATGATGAAACATCCCAAAGAGAAAACTGTATAGAAATAACTGGGACGGAGGGAGTAGCAAGTAGTACTACTCCTAGTCTCCTACAGTCCTCTATTAGAAATTCAGAATGAAGACGCCTAGTTTGATGCAGATAGATTGATTATGCATATACGTACCGGAACTGCACGTACAGTGGTCAACTTTGTTTTATGAGCTAAATTAAAGCAAGTTAATCAGTACTACGTATGTACGTGCCTGAATCGACTATATCTTACCTGTACACAGTGCAAGTGTTGACACCATCTATGTTTTTATTTGTGAAACCGACACCATCTATGTTTATTCATGTAGCAGTTGTTATCATCTAAGGTTAAATCAAATTACTTAAGCATCCGGTACACTGAAGTATCTTTGACATAAAATTTGACTGCCAAGTTCGATGATATTAGTATATCACAATGTTAAACTCGACAACCTGATGGTTTAAACTTATTATAATGTGAAATTATGCTAAATACCATTTATTCAAATAAAATAGAATAATTATACATAAAGTTATTGTTAAATTTCTTAAAATAATAACATTGAGATCAACAAAATATATTATTTTATCGAGTTCATTACTAATTTATCAAAAATAAATATACATTTATCTATTTTATACCAGGATCAGAAAAAAATTTAATAAAGATATTAGTGTTTATCAATTACTCCCTCTATCCCTCCGGGTTGTTTACGTTCACTGTTTGCACGTATTTTTATTTAGAGCAAAAAAAATTAAAAAACATATTATGAGACTATACATTAAATGAGGGTTGAAAAGCGTGCCAAAAAGTCACGTAAAAAAATGAGAGGTACCTAATCGATGTCGATAGTGTGTTGTTTATCTTTTCATCTTTTCAAATATGATATACCGGATATATTTCGTTTAATCTTTGGGTAATATCCGGAGGTACATCCTTCAAATTCATCAGCAGATGTAACATGATACTATCTATCGGTGCCGGAGCGGATATGCAATGTGTGCATTTGCATGCGCGCTCTTATTTTACCCTGCCTTTCCTTTTTTTGTTAGGTGAGCTACTCCTGCATGTGTGATATTGTATGTTAGCAGTGCAACGCTGTGGAAACCAAATAAACTGGAATTGAGTTATATTCGGCTGACAAAAAAAAAAAAAAGCGAGTTATATCTGGTTCATGCCTGTGGCCGTTGTTTGGACTATGTAAACTGTATAGTTGAGAGTTTGGCAAACGACAATACTATTCAATATATTTTTAAATTTTATCGGTCATCCAATTTTGTGCATAGGATTTATTTTGATATTTTGGATTTATTTTGCATTTTAAATAAATGGCATAAACGATTGATTTTCTCTTCGAGCTTATGCAATCGACTAGACTACAACGACATTGATGTCGACAACTATCTGTCACTTGATATCGATTATGTAAACAACATATTTATCAAATAAATGTTCTAAGATTTTACATTACGAACCTAAATAGACTTCTTTTAACAAGTTAGTATTTAATAACTAATATATGTCCTCGCAGGTTTATTTATCAAATAAATGACTCTAAATTTTACGGTATAGGGACCCTAAAAATCGACTTCTTCGTAGATTCAACATACATCCTTACATTATCTTTTTTTAAGAAAAGTGTTTCTTTAACTAATCCCGGTGATTAATAGATTAATTATGTTTTGTTCCAGCGATAAGTATCTATTTTACTGCAGAGATGCACAAAGGGGAAGAAATTTTGAATTGTGTCGGTACGTAGAATTACCACCACAGTGAGAATTACCACCACAGTGAGCTAAGAAAATGAACTCTTTGAACCACTATCGTAGATTTGTAGTGTTTGGTTGAGAATAATAAAATGAAAAAAGTACGATTATTTAAAATTAATATAAATCAAAAGAAAATTTTGAAAAAATTGAGTGAATGTAAGTTACAATGAACAAATAAAAGAAAAAAGCGTGACGAGAATTCTCTAATTAGACAAAAAAATTTATAAGATTTGAGAAGAAAGTGGGAGGATAGACGATGAAGTATTTAATCTTAAATTGATTGCGAAATTTCTAGAACATGACTGAAAAATGAATTAGATTACTAGCAATTGTTAAGTAATTTCATTTATTTCTCCATCCCAACCAAACACACCATATATGTATCATTATGTTAAATTTTGAAAAATAATTAATGAAAAATTTAATGCAATTCTTTTTTTTTTAAGGAATTTAATGCAATTCTAATCAGCAGATTATGATGAACCACATGGATTGAAGTATAAAGAAATATTAAAAGATCATAGTAAATATATTATCTTTTTGTTACTTTTTCGTTGATATGTTTTCAGAATTTAGCTGGTGATATATATAATAATTTTAACAACTTAAAAAAATTATTACAATGATTGTATAATTTCTTGATATTTTTTGATAAGAATAATGGGCACTTCATATATCTCTTCATAAGTTTATAATTTTTAAATAATTTATATATATGTTTACTATTTTATTTTAAGCAATACATACTCCCTTTTTAACCTTGCCCCGGGCAGATTCATGCCAAGTGTGCGATTAAGTGACTATTTGATCAAACTTATTTTTCGAAAATAAGAACTTAATTTCGGATAGAAATACATAAAATTTTTCTCATTTCTAATTTCTTATTCTTTTGCTATATATCGAATATAAAACATCTCTTAATATTTATCTGAAGAAAATATACTTAAAAAAAAAGAATTTGAAAATATTTTTGCCCAAAAGACCAAAACACACAGTAAGGTACTCCTTCTGTCCCTCTCATTTCTTTACATTATTTTTTGACACGTTTTTCCACACTCATTTAAAGTATAGTTTCATAATTTTTTTTAATTTTTTTTTCTCTAAATAAAAATTTGTTATTTAAACTTTTATTCAAAAAAAAATTTAGAAAAAAATTATGAACCTATACTTTATAGGAGCCTCAAAATGCTTGCAAACAGTGAATGTAAACAACCACGGGGAGGGAGTAACAAAGTAAGAGGTGAAAAATAAAGGAAAAGGGCAAGGGACCTACACACGTGGGAAAAACTGACATGAGTATGCCGCCGGACCAACATGCTCCGTATAAGTTTTCATGATTTTGTCGGTGGCATAACCGTTCGATTAAGATTCTTTCAGATCCGAAAAATCTTATCTCCCCCGCTGCGTGTCTACATTTACCTGATTAATACTCCCTCCGTCTCTAAATACTTTTTCTGTTTGTACTTTTCACGTTTGCCAATACACACTTTAAATCGTTAATATCTTTCATTTCGTAGTAGCATTAAATATAAAAACTTCACTGTATTAAAGTACTCGTGAATACGAATCTAACAAGATCACTCATGACTATATTTAGTTTCATAGATTAGATGTAAATTAGTAATTTGTCTCATATTATGAACAGTACCGACATCGCAAACAGGAAAAGAAAAAAGAAACGGAGGGAGTAGTATTGAAAGCCAAAATGTAGTGCGGCTGATGTAATATTTATAATATCAACAAAAAGTTAACAAAACCTAAAAAATGAAAATATTAATCATAACTGCCAAAATATGTTAATTTTAGTTAAGTTATTGACTTATTCAAAAAAAAGAATTTTTTTTAGAGTGGATAAGAAAGATGAATAGATCTTCAACGAGGTAAGGATCAATGCAATAAATTATAAGAGCTCGTTCGGCTTATAAGTATGACTTATAACTTAATGTGATATGTTGGGATCCTGAGATGTCTGTTTGGGTAATGACTTATGAGTTATTAACAAGATAATAATAAAAATAAAAATAATTTATGAGTAACTTATATCTTATGGATAATTTTAATCAGTTTTTTATTTAAAAAAATTAAGTCACTGAAAAATGAACTTCAAACTAATTTCCGGTTTTAAGTCAGTTTATGATTATTTTTAAGTTTAAGCCGGTTTCTAACTTATTAAACGGATATTTTTAGTTTAAAATTGAAAATAACTTAAAATCTGGAGTTTAAGCTCAGATAAATTGTGAAAATAAGTTATGAATTATGATAAAAGAAAAAATCACTAGAGAACTCATTTTGTGCTCTCAAAATTGGTAGAAAGAGTGGGGCGAGGAAAAAAGAGATAAGTAGAAATATAAAAGAATTCGTGTTACTTATTTGTCTTTTAGATCTTTGAATTTTTGAAGAGCTAAGTTTTGTTATCGAAATTCAGTGAAATCTCTTTTCGATATTTTTTGTACTTCTCTCCTTAAAACTATATGGGAGAACGAATTAAGGAGAAACATTTAGTAGGCCATCCTCAGCCGAGAGCTACCCTGCTCTCGAGGCATCTCTCCTGCTTTAATGTTTATAGAACAATTTCTAAATTTAATCAAAAGAAAAACCATGTCTAATAGATTTGATTAAGAGGTGTGTATTGGATTAGGATTTTAAAGCATTTTTTTGCATTCATGAAATCCGAGGGTATTCGATTGGGATTGTTTGAAATCCATTAAAATCTTGAGGTATTCAATTGGGATTTTAAATTATGCTACAAAATCCGGTGGTATTCAATTGGGATTTTAAATTATGCATGGTATTCAATTGGGATTCTTTAAAATCCATTAAAATATGATGGTATTCAAATGCTGATGGATTTTCTAGCATTTCATAAAATGATGGATTTTGTGGCATTTTTCAGTGTATTTTAAGTTTTTTGAAATCCCATCAAAATCAATGGGATTTTGAAGCATTGTGCTTAAATCCTATAAATTCTGCGACATTTTATCAAGAATCCGCACAAAATCAAAATCACACACAATCCATTAAAATCCATACACTAAAACAATCCATTAAAATCCCAATCGAATACACCCCGTAACATTTTAAATTTCACCAATATATAAACAATATTCGGTTAATTAATTAAAGTTCTTATTATTTATAGTATAACACTTGCATTTTTGGTTAAGATTTGTGGTTTCCGGAGATGCGCCGACACTATATACTTGTGTTTTAAGAGAGTAATATATCAATATTTTCAAAACAGAAGAAAATTATCACCAAAATTATCAAAACAGAAGAAAATGATGAATTCATTTTGAGATTCTAGCTTGCATTCACTTTTATGCATTTCGATCGGAAGATAATAGGAAATTTGTACGCCTATCTTGCGGCTGATCAAGAAACATATATATAATTTTTATTTATTCAGTAATGTTGTTTTAAATTATTTGAATAATAAATCTAATCCGTATATTTTGGAAAGAATTCTCTATTCATCTTCATTCTCTAATCCGTATATTCTGAAAAGAATTCTCTATTCATCTTCATGATAATATGAATTCTCTATTCATCTTCATTTTCCTATATTAATTCATAAATTTTAACGTAACAAGCACAAAAAAAAACTAAGAAAGCAGTAAATTAAAGTCTACAACTTCATGTTACTAATAAAAATGCAACTGAAAAACTTTGTTGCTTGTTCCTATAAAAACTTCAACATAGAATGTATCAAGTAAATAAAAATAATAATAAATAAGTTGCTTAATACTTTTGGGAAAAGCAAATTATGATCTGCTCCTCTATATATTAATAAGGATTAAAATCAATAAATATGTCTTAAATATATAACCAGGTGATTGAAGAGGTGTTAATTGTAAGAGATTAGCTCCCTTGTGTTTATACCCACTCTGCATACAGAAAAAAGTGTTTATTAGATTAACCGGATAGTAAAAGTGAGAGTCAGATCAAGATTTAGGAGTGAGTTATAAGAAAATATGATTTAGTGTTCTGTCTTGTATTTTTAAAATATTTTATTTTGTATGTAATATACTAATATAATATAATATAATATAATATAATATAATATAAAATATATAATATAGTTAAGCATGAACATGTGCGGATTGTTAATTCTGTCCAAAAATTGTTAACATATCGGATCTGATCATGTCCATATTCATTCTTTATCGGACCGGATTTTTTTATATTAAGAATCCAAATCTATTTATTTAACCACGGATCGGATCGGATATCCGATTCATTTGCAAGCATAGTTGAGATAATAAATGTGGAGCAGGTACCGAATGGGATGAGATAATAAATTTATATCACGATGGTTGGTTTGGTAGTAATTCTTTTTCAAGATTGTATGTGTGATCGGTGTCATGTAGTCTTGAATTTTGATCCTCAGAACAGAATTGGCCATATCCAACCCTTGTTTACCACCCTATATTTTGATAAATCCAAAAAGAAGACGGAGGAGATGAAAACTCGGGAAAAGACAAAAACTACAATTGGAAGTTTTCTGGTCGCAATCCTCGGTGTTAAAGCAAACTCACAATCTACGTTATCTGTAACAGGAGTAGCACAACACTGACATGTTTTGATCCCGATTGATTTAACATGTGTACAACAGTTTCTTGTAATTAGTGATAAGGAAAACTAATGTGTGGATGTCAAAACCTCATTTATCTCCAAGTAATCAACCACCTAATCATGTCGGCATTAATTATTTGGAAAATAGCGGCCGTCTCAACGGAGGAATGTGAGGTTGCTGATGTATATGATCGACTATTTTTTTATCTTCAAACTATAATCAAATATTTGAAAATTTCAATTTCTTTTAGGTGTAATATTTCTCCACAAATCATTCTCAAATCCGTCGTATTCCATCTTAATTCATTATTACCACATATAATAAGTAAAAATTCACAAAAACACAAATAATAAAAAAATAGTAATTTTTCTTTTTTTTTTTGCAGAACGAACTTGAAAAGTATAGCACTTTTCAATTTATATAAACTCATCAAGGTATAATTTTGTTTTATGTTAATTAATGAGTAACCGCATAAGAATATGAAAATGTCAAAGTGCAACTATCACAAGATTCTGCCCTGGAAACTAATTAGACGTACGTGCCTATTTCTCCATCAAATGCCCGACGCTAAAACTAACGTTAACGTGGAGTGATTTATATTACTGTAATGATATGTTAGAAATTTGGATTTCATTTGAAATTATGAATTTGAATTAATAATTTGTTTAAAAATTTAGATTTAGATTATTTGAAATTCGAACATTCAAATATTTGTATGAATCTAAGAATTTCAAGTGACAACTCAAATGCTGTCCTTTGAAATGAAATACATTTTTTTCAACGGTCTCTAACTGATAATCAGTTCAGATTTGATGAGACAGTATTCAAACTTAAATTTGAATTTTTATTCGTATTTAATTGACCCGGCCTAAGCGCATCAAGCACATGAAATATCTTAAAATAAATTCTCAACCCGACCTGACGGTTTTCTCATGAGATTCGGGTGTGTCCAAAACCCAAGTTTTTTTTTAATTTAAATATGGATAATATCCGAAACTCAAATCAAAACCTAAAAATTTAAAATAATTATTACTTAATCATTAAACTTCAAATACACTAACACTTCTTAATATGCAGGATTAGGATATATCTTTAAAAATTAAAATATATTAATAATTAACTATTTTAAAGAAAAAATTATAGATATCTCATAACCATGCATTAAATGATAATCACTACTTCACTCAATTTTGGACTAAGTAGAAATTAATTTTTAATTATTGAACTCATAATATATTATAATATAATATTTTATGAATATTAAATAAAGTATAAATTATAATATATTTAATGTATGTATAATAAAAAAATATTATACACACACACATATGTGGGTGTGAATGTGTGTGTGTGTATATATATATACATATTTGGGTTTATTTTGAATTTGAATTCAGATCGGGTTTAGATAAGATTTCGAATCACTGATCGAATTCTGGGTTGGTATACCTGATTATATCGAATCAGATATCTGTAGATCAATTTATTTTGACATCCCTATTAAGACGTGAGGTGGAAGCTTCGATTAAACTTTATTTATAATTTCTATTATTTTTTATAACTTGTATAAATATGAATCAATAAAACAACATGATTATACTTTTAAAACTTTTTATAAGTGAAAGTGTTCTTTATAAAAGTAGTGCTATTTATTCCAAATTCTGTTTTCAAATTTTTTCTCAAATGATGTGGAAGACAGATGACTAATTTTAATTAAATGATCTATGTGCATAGAGAAGATTCTATTATTATTAGTATGAGTCGTGTCAATCATACGTTGTCAAATAGATTTAACAAAAACATTTGAAAACACTTTTTGAAGTATGTAACATTTTATGATATAGGAAAGATTTACAGAGGAGCCAATTATAACAAGCAAATGTAGTTTACAAGACTGGATAGCCATTTAATCATGCAATAATTAAATATATTATATCCAATTATGGTATTTTCTTCCTTACTTTTGGCCCTTTTGCAAGTCCTTCAGGCTGTCTTCCATTGAACAACTTCAAGAGTTGAAGTTAGAAATAGTATTCGCAGATATTATATTCACCAAAATTACATGCACTGAATCCATCTCTTTGCCATCGCTCTCTTTGGTATATATAATTACATTTGGTCTCCTTTGTGTTATAATTATTTATTATTACATGTACATTTCATTGACTTTAATTTGGTGCTGTTACATGATGTTGATCTTTTTACATTTTATATTGCCTGACCAAAAATTGAAAACCCTCGTGGCAGATATCGATCATTTTCTTTGAATATTTTTTTACCAAAAATATATAATATTTGAATGTAAATACTATTTTATATGAAATAAAACACTCAAACAGCCATATTATATTGGACCTAACAAGAAGATTCATTTTGGGTCGTCATCCCATCTATAGTTTATTTCTTGACGAGTGCACACATTAACCAGTTTTTGTATATATAGGTGGATATGTTGCCAAGTATATACTGAAAAATTGCATATATCCGTGCACAAGGCAGTTAAAGTGCTTATAATACTATTAGCATGTAATGTTGTATTTTAATAATTAATAACTATGTATATGTTTAAATTCATAATTGATTTTATTATATTGTTGACCTGATTCAAATTTTAGAATTTTATGAACATTTTAATGAAATATTACTGAAAATTCAATTTAAGGGTTCCCATAATTTGATTTAAATAATTCAACGTTTATAATGTACTACATAAAACACTATTAAAATAATTGCATATTGCAACAAAATTTAATAACAAAAATAAATATACGGGATGTATTTAATTTGGATTTTAATGTATTTAATGTGATTTTGATTTCGTGCGAATTAGAGTTGATATAGATTTTTTAGGACTTAACCACGATACATTAAAATTTCATGGGTTTTGATGGGTTTCAAAAAACTAAAAACACACCGGGTAATGTCACAAAGTCCGTCATTTTATGAAATTCAAAACATCCATGAGCATTTGAATACTATCAAATTTCAATGGGTTTTAAACAATCCCAATTTAATATTATGTATAATTTAAAATCCCGATTCAACACCGCCAGATTTTATAACATAATTTAAAATCCCAATTAAATACTCCAAGATTTTATTGAATTTTAAACAATCTCAAATGAATAATCTCAAATTTAAAAGAAATATTTTAAAATCCCAATCGAATAACCTCCCATATACTATGATCAAAATTATAGTCTAGGCCGGGTACTGATAAATGATCAACAGTTCAACACTAGTTTTGCATGTTCGATTTTAATAATATGCATTGATATGGATATATGAAACGGTCTTTATTTAAATTATGATAATTTGCTGCTCACTTCAACATAAGTCCATATATATAATCATAAAATAATTTTATAAAAATATGCCATTTGATATCCATTTAGTTTTAGTGTAGTTTCCACATTATGGCATGATACATATATATTCACTCCAATTTTTTTGAGAAAAAAATGAAGTTAAGATAAACTACATGAAGGTTGACTTTTAGTTGCATTTTATTGTAAAATCATAATTTTGGAAAAAAAACTAATCAAAATATTTAATAAAAAAAGGTATTTTATGAAAAAACTAAAATCGAAGTGTATTTCTAAAAAAATTTCTTGAACTAATTTTATCATTAGATGACTCATATTTAATGATTTGGAATGGATAAAAGTTGAAATATATTATTCATGTTCTCAATATAAATTTATAATTTCATTCATAATATTAAATCAAAATTTGACATACATTTGTAAAAATTTACACTCACTTATTTAGTTACTTAAATAATTTTCCGCACGATCTTGTTATACTTTTAAATTTCACTATATTTATTATTTTCTACCAAATATTTATATATATAGAAGAGAAAAGAATTTTTTTGAGTATGGTAAGTAGTTGGGACTTTGGATTCCTCATGTTCAAGTTAATGTTATTTTTGTGGGAATTACTCATTTAAGTATTCAGAAGAGGACCACCCCACAAATGAGCCGCCTTACTTGATCATTGTTGATGTGTTTTTTTTACTAATTGATCGTGATGTTCTTGTTATGATAATTATGGGTAATAAGTTAAACTAGAGACCAGTGAACGACAATTCAAACCATTATCTATTTATGAGAGTAGAGTACACATATTCACTTATCCCTTAAATTTTTACTCCCGTAATACATGTTTTCTCATTCATATTGATGCATATTTATTATCTTTCTTGAGAATTATGTAATACGTCTAAAATCAAATCTAGTATAATATTTTTCGGTTTCATTTTAGATGTATCTTTCAAAAAGATTGTATATCTTCAAAAAATATTTATTAAGTATTTTATTTCATTATCTATTCTTTTACAATTACACTAAATAAAATTATATTATAAGTATATATATATATATATATATATATATATATATATATATATATATATATATATATATATATATATATAATAGTACACCATTATTTCAAAGATATTGTAAGGACAATTATACGAAACATTGTTTTGAAAAGGGATGAACATGTATAACGAGACGAGAGAGTTCTTTTTAATAATTTGAGTTTGAATGTTTTCCTTAAAAAAACAATAAAAATCTAAGCCAGCAACCTCTCATTCGTAATCCACTTTTATGATTTAAAATTTAAAAATAACATCAATACATCCATACATTGTATGAGTTTGATGGATGATTACTAGTATTTAACCAAATTTCACTAAAAATAATTCACAACTACTCATTCATATTTTCATTTAAGCAGTTTTAGACACAAATACTAGACTCATTATCTATTAAACCCTTCTCATAATCCAAAAACAACCACACAAATACTCCCTCCGTCTCAATTTATAGGTCCATTTTGGAATAAACACGCATATTAAGAAAAAAGTTGGTTAGATAGAATCTTATCTCATGTATCATTAATTAATGCATTGAAAAGTGAGAATATAGTTGATTTTCAAAAAAATCACAATAAATATAGGGATTTAGTGCATTGAAAAATGAGAATAATGTTGAGTTTCAAAAAAGTCACAATTAATATGAAGATAAATTTGTATTGAAAGAAGAGAGGGACAAGTATTTTGGGACAAATTTTTTTCTCAAAGTGGACCTATAAATTGAGACGGAGGGAGTATATTACTTGCACCACAAATACCAAGGATTTGAAAAATACTGTACAAAGAGAGTGTGAAGAAATGACTTTAATAAAAGCCTTTTTGTCTGTAAATTATGATTGGCTGTTTGGTTTTGTCAACCAATGTTGTTAGTGGGCCCGGTATCTCACTTGTTCTGCCTCTTTCTCATTTCATTAAATCCAACTTTGGACATTTTCAAATCCGACAAAATAAACAAATTAATAATGACACTACCCCCAACCCTTTCACCCCTATAAACCATTTCATTCTCTACTCCACTTATTTTTTCAACAAAAAATTGCAACTTTTTTCTTGTGTCACTTTTTTCTTCTTGTCAAAGTGATAAAGTTTTCATCTTTTTGCGTTTCTTGATCAAATGAGCTAGATTTGAGCTTCATCTTTGAAAGATATGGAAGCCCATGAGTCTGATCTCTACTTTCTTTGATTTTCTTGGGTTTTTGTAAGGTGATTTCAAGATTTTCATTTTTCTTGAAACCCCACTTGTTGTTTTGCCTTATTTTGTGTTTGATTGATGAAGAACTTATCAAGTTTGAGTCTTTTTGTTGTTTTTGAATCTGGGTCATACTCATTCTCATACAAAGTTTGAGTCTTTATATATATATATAGTGGTGAATAGTTGTTCTTCAGGGATAAAGAGAAAGGGGGTGTTCAGAAATGAGGTTTATTTCAACTGGGCCACCAATAAAAAAGAGAGCTGGTTTGAGGATTAAGCAAGCAGGGAGAGGTTCATACCGTGCAAGTTAGTTTAGATTGTTAAATTTAGATTGGGTTGCAAAATTTACATTTATTTAGAAGTTTTAAGAGACCCCTTGAAGAAATTTTAGAAGAATGGAGAGTACATCATTGAGGCAGTTGTTGCAGACCATCTGCTACAGTTCTCCTTGGAAGTATGTACTCTTTTGGAAGTTTCAGCAGCATAACCAAATGTAAGTTCTTTTTGAGATCTAAAATCAGCTTAATTACTGAGTAGTTAGTACTGCAAGTTTGTTCTTTATGCATTATTGCTATAGAAGGTTCCGTGTCTAATATTTTCTTATTTGATTAGTATACAAGAATTTCAATTTCATAGTTTTGTATTGTCATCTAAGCTGTCCTAAGCTTCCTTTTGTTGATTGTAATATGTGTGTGTGTGTGTGTGTGTTATGTGTGCTAAATATATCTTCCATTTGTAATCCTTGAATTGTGATTAAAATCCTTTAAAAGCTTTTATTGTATCCTGTTTTTATTTTTTTATGATAAATTAATTTTTAACCATCTCCCCTCTTAATCGAAACTGTGAAACTTAGGAATAGCTGTTTTTTACACTTTAGCATCTTCTGCGTCTTTCATCGACTTTGAGAAGTTGACTTGAGAATCTGATGGTCCCCCTGTTCTCGGCAGATTTTTGATTGTTACAGCATCAAAAGGTTCCCCCTTCCCAAGATACCCCCTTTCCTTTCTTCATCAAATCTATCTGTCTGCAAAATCATTTGAAATCAAGTTTTAATTAGCAGGATGAGAATCTGACCTTCCGTTCTATAGAGCATGCATCGCATGTGAAGTTGTACCACTTATCAGTTCTATAGAATGGATACTTTTTAAGGCATCAAAGATAATTTATATAGCAGTTGCCGGCAATAGATTCTGCAACAGCAGAAAAAGTTAAATTAGATGCAGAACTGAAGTAATTATGCTCACACCACTCTGTATTTTTTGTCATTTAAGTAACCGCTCTATACAGAATTTAAATGTACGAACTCGGACAATGGTCAAAGTAATGAGGGTGATGTATTGTTATCGATGAAGATACCTTGCTGATGAGCGAGTATATTGTAGGAGTTACTTCTAATAAACTACGCAAATATTAAGCCGATTCTATGGAAAAGAGAATTTGTACTTAATTTTATCTTGTAAATTCAAGGGTATCTACTTAAGCTTATAGTCGAATATAGCAATAGAGTAGTATGATAGATTTACCACTTTCACACCATGTTGATGTTGAGTCTTCAATCTTTTTAATGACATTTCATTGGTATCCAAGATAGTAATAATGGAGGTCTATCTAACGGCTAATGCCATATTGTTTGTGAAGTTTGAAATTGAATTCTTTACAAAATATAAATGAAAGCTAACTTGCTTGTGATACAATGAAGTCATGACACTTACATTTCTGATTATTCCAATATAAGGCCTTTTTACTGTGTTTGAGATGGTATTTCCAAATAAGATACAAGCAAGTTAATCTGGAGGACCATTTTAGCTTAAAAACCCTATAGTCCATTCAGCTTGCAACAAGACAGAATGTAAGGATAGGAAAGTAGAATATACTTAGTTCCGGCAAAACATCATGTGACTGCCCATTGTATTTGTAGGGATACTAAGTTCTTTGAATTTGTCATAATCCAGTCACCAAATTGTACTTATGTCCAATCCATCTGTATTAAAAGAAGTTCTCTGACGTTTCAGGCTTCTGACATTAGAAGAAGGCTACTGTCAAACTCCCCAAGAGAGAAATTCCGCAGAAGGCATATCAGATAATATCCGCTATAACGAGTCACACAGATTTTCTTCACCCAAAGATAAGTACAAATGCAACAATGAAGATATGGGTACCGATCCTGTGGAACTAGCTCTGGCTTACATGTCAAGTGCTCAGCACACTTTGGGTGACGGGTAAGTTTTGTGTTTGTTTTGTTTTAAGTCAAATATATTATACAGATATGATGTACATCTAGTCATCTAATGTATTACACATTACTAAATGACGGTATATATATTGATCTCCCATGACCGGGAGAGTTGTCTATATAATACTGGTTATCCCAAGATAGTAGGCTTTAGGAGATGAGTTGCCCTGAGATCATAACCCTAGTGTACTTCAACCTGAGAGCGTTGCTTAGTGCTATATTATGTTAATGGTAGGTCTATGCTGGACCAGTGTCAAATATTGGCTGTCCCTTTCTAGTAGCTAGCTTTTAGAGATGAACTCTTGTAAGAATATAAGTCCATATGAGCTGGTTATATGAACTGAGGTCTTTTGATGTCTTTAGTCATATGAACTGAGGTCTTTTGATGATCTGCACCATGAATCCCTATTGGGTTTTGACTAGATAGTTATATCAGCTCTACCCAATGCTCGTTCGGCTGCTTATGTGTGGGTTTAAGAATTAAGATCATTCTATCTTCATGGATAGCGACGATATTGATGTTTATACCTTCTTATTTTAAGTAATATTAAGTTGTCAGTAGAAAATACCAAAAAGAACATCGCAGATTATGCATCTTACTGTAAAAATTAAAATTTTATGCAGTATTGTTGGTGAGGTGGCACATAACGGAATCTACTACTGGACTTCTGCTGATTGTATGTCAAGTGGTGCATTAAGCTTCAAACATGAGGTAAATTATTAACGACTATTGAGGTTCAGGCTGAAAAATAACTGGTTTATAACTTTGCACAAACTGAAACTGCGATTATAATTGGCAGTGTTCGAGCGATTGGGTATTTCAATTTGCAGCAGGTATCAAGGTAATCAAATGATGGTACAATAAATTAAAACATAAATTAGAAGCATTCTTATAGTTGACAGTAGCCATTTTTATTCTTTCGAACCTTTCTAAAATTTATGGAAATGATTATGCAGACTGTTCTCCTGGTGCCGGTTCTTCCACATGGAGTGCTACAACTTGGTTCACTGGAAAAGGTGTGTGATTATTATGGGTAATTTATCTGATGTTCCAATTTTATAGCATGTTCATCCCTTGTTACTCTTCTTTTCGTGTGTTCAGGTTGCTGAGGATCAGGCAGTAGTTGCTAATATCAAAAATATGTTTTTCGCTTTTCAAGAACTTCTGGGGAATTTTAACCTTGTCTCAGAGAATATGCAGTTGCCTTTTAATTCAGCACCATCAATAATGTGCCCTATGGCAAAGAATGTAATGTCAGACCGGACCATGAATGGTATAAAATGTGAAAAACCAAATGAGATTTTCAGTATCAGTCAACCATACCACATGTTCTCAATGGATCAGATTACACAATCAAACAGGGCTGAGAATTCAGGAGGAATATACTTGGATGATGTGCTGAAAGTGTCTACTAGTTCTATCGAAAATGATGCCAAAGTCCTATCTATCCATTCCGCAGAAGAGCATGAAGGCCTCGTACCACTTTGTCAGAGATTTAATTCCAACATGATCGGTAATGAAAATAGTTTCTTTAACTTTCCTCATACTGGAGAACAGTTTCAGTCCGTGAATGACAATATGGCGGCACTAGGCAGTTTTACTACAAATATAGTATCTTGTTCAGATTGGGTTGTTGGCACAAAGTCGCCAGTTTACAAGGATTTCGATAATCTTGACACTTTCTTCAGCTTCCCAGAAGACTGTGAACTTCACAAGGCACTTGGTTCTACAACTATGGGATCCCACAGTAAATTCTCAAGAAATAGCCCTCCTTTGGCCGAGGAAGAGTACAATTTTTCGAATTTGATAAGCAGTGGTAATTTCAATGGTTATACTGAGCCAGCAGTCTTGGAAACAAGGGGGCCTATAATGAAAGATGATAATGAACATCTGTTAGAGTTTCTATGTGCTGGTGCAGATTTTAGCTTGGAAAAGGACGTATCAGATAGCTTTAGCAATATCAAGTCATCTACAACCACACTGCAATCTGCTTTTCCTAAACAACAATGTCAATCTGAAAGGCGTCCCTTGGTTGTGGATGATACAGAACAACAAAGCTGTGTGACATCTTCTGTTATGGATAGAGTTAGAAAAGCAAGTGGCATTTCTTCACCATCGGCTTCTTCCTTTCAGAGTATGACAAGTGCATTGATTGGAGAAGAGAATCAGAAAAAAGGGCGGCCTCATACACATCCTAGAAAGGGGTCAAAATTGTCCAATGATAGCAAAAGAAGATCCAAAGCTGTCGATAATCAGAAGGCTAGACCACGAGATAGGCAACTGATCCAGGACCGTCTCAAAGAGTTGCGTGACTTAGTTCCAGATGGTGTAAAGGTGAGCATTTGTCAGGGTTAGACTTGATTGGTTATTTTTATTACTGTCTTTCCTTCCTCACATAACACGTTCTCTTTCTATATTGATTTTAATTCTGAATTCCATATTCAGTGTAGCATTGATGGTCTTTTAGATAAAACCATACAACACATGCTGTTCTTGAGAAGTGTTACGGATCAGGCTGATAAGCTTAGACAAGTAGTTCATCGAGAGGTAAAAACCTTTTACCCTGACATGTGATGGAAAATAAGAACTTTCTCCTTGATTTTAAATGTTTATCATTTCCTATCTTGAGTTAAGAAGCAAAATAGCTATGCATTTAAGTTTAACATTAAAAGACAATATTCAGGCAGACCAAGAAAAGAACTGGAAATCTGCTAACAGAAATGACAGTCAAAAGGGGACAAGCTGGGCTTATGATCTGGGAAGCGAGCAACAACTATGCCCCATAGTAGTTGAAGATCTTGGATGCCCGGGAACAATGCTAATCGAGGTCTGCCATGTTTTTTTTACCATTTGGACTTTTGATTATTTGCTATAATAATCATGATTCTAGTGTAGCGTTTTCAATTTACAGATGGTATGCGGTGATCATGGAAACTTCCTTGATATTGCTGAGGTAATTCGTCGTTTGGAATTGACTATATTGAAAGGTGGGATGGAGAATCACTCGGGTAGCACATGGGCTCGCTTCATTGTTGAAGTATGTAGCTTGCCTTACTTGCCTTTCACTTGTCAAATTAGACCATCTAAAACTTATTTGAAAATGGAAAGTATTTTTTTACTTGATTATATTTCTGTGAACAGGTTCCAAGAGGTTTCCACAGATTAGATATCTTCTGGCCACTGATGCAACTTCTACAGTAAGATGATCTCATCTATATAAATTTGGTTTGTTTACTTGAAACACTCCCTTCTTGGACCTATGTAGATTTAAATTATTTGCTTGAACATGAACTGGATTGTTGTTGATGCTTTCTTTGTATTTTAAGTAGAGAAGGTATATAACATCAGATATCCGAAATGCTATTTTATTCGAATTATGTATATATATATATTCAGTCTTCATTTCAATATGATCGAGCACCAAACAAATGAACGCTATTAAGTCTGTTTCTTATTCTCCAGACAAATTAAATAATTAATTACCATAAAAAACAAACCTTGCATGTTCCAGATCTAGGAACCAGCCGAACAAGCTGAATTTTGAAAAATAAGAAGAGAAATAGGAAACTTTTTATAATCTCTGAAGATTTGCAAAGTGAGCCACAAGTGCAAACATTTATAGTCTTGTACATAAGCACATATAAAGAAGAAACAAAAGCTAGTCATTTCTAGATAACACTTGCAAGCAGTAACAATAAGAGCAATATGCTGCTTCAAGATTTCAAATCGTAAAGATCAGCCGAGTTTAAAACCACCAGCTGTGTATCCACCATCAACCACAATAACCTGCCCAGTGACATATGAAGCCGCAGGAAGGCATAGGAACGTCGCCACAGAGGAAATTTCATTAGGTTCTGCTATCATATGAAGAGGAATTCTACTCATCAACGACACCAGCGTGTCTGTAACTGATTTATCAAGTTCTTCCTGGAGTATAGTCAAAATTTATTATCAACAATATGTGAAGAAAATATTTAGCTGCACCATGAGGATAGGTAAGAGTAATTTGGATGTCTTAGAAGTAAACATTAGGTTTGAAAGTAGTAGTACCTGCGGCTGCATTGTTGTTCTGACTCCATAAGGTGCAACGGTGTTGACACGAATTTTGTCATTTGCCCATTCACATGCCAAATTCTTGGTAAGTTGGTTGATTGCAGCTGCAGAATTTTCGATTCAGATATATTCACTAGACCATTAGCTTTATGAGATATCTGAAACGCTGAACTTTGGTACACAGTAGAATACTGTTTCTCAAAATTTTCTTACCTTTAGATGCCGCATAGACTGAAAGTGCAGGCAGCGCCACAACACCAGCTATTGATGAAATGAACACAATACATCCATTCCCGGATGCCTTTAAGAGCGGGTGCGCGAGCTGGCACAAATGATAAGGGGATTCAAAGTTTGTTGCCATTGTATTTGAGATATCTTCAGCTTCGTGATCATTAGCTCGTTTCATTGTTAATGCCGCGGCATTGTTTATCTGATTATGGCAGACCAACATGATATTAGATGTCGAAAACTCAGCATTGATATACAGTTTAACACTCAGATATAAGACAAACAAACACGATCTAGAAAAAGGATGTAGTGCAGAATTCTAATCGGCTCCATGGGCAAAATTAGGAACAGAATAAGGAATGCGGATTCAGACATCTATACGGGAGTTGAAATGCTTAGAGTTGTTAGAGTTAGAAGAAGGATGTCGAAACATATATTCCTATTACATATTCTCTTTACCCGGAACTTCAAATACCGAGCCATTTCAAGACTTCACTTCCAAGTGAGACATACGGTTATGTGAAACATCTTTTTAAATTTGTTTTTTATTCCTTCATCTAAGAAGAGCCACGAGACAATAGTTACCTTCCAAATCTCAGCTTCAAGAAGAAAGTAAAGATATTTAATTTTACAAAGAAGAAGTCATATAGGATAGACTTACAAGGATATTGAGCTTGCCATCAAAAGTAGAAGATACAGACTCCATAAGCTCTTGTCTCTGTTGTCTTGAAGACAAATCACAAACTGAACCACTTACTTTGTAGCCCTTGCCTCTCCATTCTTGCAACTTTTCATTAAGCTCTGTTTGGTTTCTTGAACATGTATATATTTCTGCACCAAACTCTGCTAGCTCCTCCACTATGGCACACCTGTTCCCAGTTTAAAATCATAAAAACTCAAAGACAACCCATGATTAGAATTGATTAGCAGTATAAACTTGACACCAAACTCTCTCTCTCCCTCCCCCCCCCCCCCTCTCCCTCCCTCCCTCCCTCTCTCTCTCTCCCCCACTCCCCCTCCCCCCCCTCTCTCTCTCTCCCCCACTCCCCCCCCCTCTCTCTCTCCCCCTCCCCCTCCCCCCCCTCTCTCTCTCTCTCTATCTCTCTCTCCCCCTCCCCCTCCCTCTCTCTCTCTCTCTCCCCCACTCCCCCTCCCCCTCACCCCCCCCTCTCTCTCTCTCTCTCTCTCGCTCCCCCTCCCCTTCCCCCCCCCCCCTCTCTCTCTCTCTCTCTCTCTCTCTCTCCCCCACTCCCCCTCCCCCTCCCTCCCTCCCTCCCTCTCTCTCTCTCCCCCACTCCCCCTCCCCCTCTCCCTCTCTCTCTCTCTCCCCTCCCTCTCTCTCTCCCTCTCTCCCCCCCTCTCTCTCTCCCCCTCCCTCTCTCTCCCTCCCTCTCTCTCCCTCCCACATCGCACACAAGCAAATGATATATTTAAGTAAAGAAAGAGAATAAGAGAGTAACCCGATGCCTCTGGTACCACCAGTAACAAGAGCAGTCTTTCCAGCAAGAGACCATCTCTGAACTTTGGAACTTATGTGCTCACTTGCCATCACGTATATCTATCTCTTTATTTCGAGATCAAATGTTCATATAAATTGCAACACACTCCTTATATTTATATTTAAGGGGTATATTCGATTGAGATTTTAATAGATTGTTTTTAGCTTATGGATTGTATGTGATTTTGACTTTGTGCGGATTCTTGATGAAATGTCGCAGAATTGATGATTTTGGTGGGATTTCAAAAACTTAAAATACACTGGAAAATTTCACAAAATCCATCATTTTATGAAATGCAAAAAAACCCATCAGTATTTGAATACCATCAGATTTTAAAGGATTTTAAACAATCCCAATTGAATATCATCAGATTTTAATAAATTTTAAACAATCTCAATTGAATATCACCAGATTTTGTAAAATAATTTAAAATCCCAATTGAATAACTCAAGATTTTAATGCATTTCAAACAATCCCAATCGAAGACTCTCGAATTTCATGAATGCAAAAAATGCTTTAAAATCTCAATCTAATTCACCACTCTAAGTTTATAGATAAGAGCATCTCCAACCATACAAATCCTTTAGCTAAAAAATGAGTTAGCATTCCAAATATAAAAAATTTAGCCAACATGTTGAAAAATTCATACTCCAACCACGTGAACCTTTCTGTAAGAAATTTATAGGATGATTGCACATCATTTATTACCATATTAAACTGATATTTTCTATTTTAACATACTAAAATATTTAGTCAACGCCGTTGAAGGTGCTCTAAGACTACTGGCCACTCTCCTTAAATTTATTTACCTGTATGCAAGATCATCGTGCCTCCACCCAACTCGATATTAATAAAATAATAGTACCTCTTATTAATTTATTTTACAATGTGATGATAAACTTGGTAAAAAATAGTACTCCCTCCGTCCCTTTTTATCTGTCCATTTTGGAAAAAAAAAAACACATACCAAGGAATAATTGGTTGTATAAACTTTTTCATTAAATACCTCTAATTAATATCTTGAAAATGGGGGAATACCCATACTTTATGCCTTGAAAACATGAATTCAACCAAGTTTTAAATAAGTCAAGCCTTGAAAATTGAAATTATGGAGATATATTTGAAAAACTATCATTAAATTAGTTTTGAAAGTATAAATGGACAGATAAATAGGGACAAATTTTTACTTCCAAAGTGGACAGATAAATAGGGACGGAGGGAGTATTAAATTATTTCAGATACTCCCTCCGTCCCTATTTATCTGTCCATTTTGGAAGTAAAAATTTGTCCCTATTTATCTGTCCATTAATACTTTCAATACTAATTTAATGATAGTTTTTCAAATATATCTCCATAATTTCAATTTTCAAGACTTGACTTATTTAAAACTTGGTTGAATTCATGTTTTCAAGACATAAAGTAGGGATATTCCACCATTTTCAAGATATTAATTAGAGGTATTTAATGAAAAAGTTTACACAATCAAGTATTTCTTGGTATGTGTTTTTTTCCCCAAAATGGACAGATAAAAAGGGACGGAGGGAGTATCTGCCATCCCCCAACAAATTAAATGAATCGCATTGTACATGTCAGCAGCATTTATATGAAGATATCTGAAAACTGAAACTTTGTTTGCTGGTGTTGATTACATTAGTTATCGAAACTCCAAAGTGAAATGTTTTCTGTTGGTGCTATGCTTTTATTCTACTCCCTCCGTCTCAATTTATAGGTCAATTTTGGAATAAACACACATATTAAGAAAAAAGTTGGTTAGATGGAATCTTATATCATGTATCATTAATTAGTGCATTGATAAGTGAGAATATTGTTGAGTTTCAAAAAAATCACAATAAATATAGAGATTTAGTGCATTGAGAAATGAGAATAATGTTGAGTTTCAAAAAAATCACAATTAATATATAGATAAATTTGTATTGAAAGAAGAGAGGGACAAGTATTTTGAGACAAATTTTTTTTCCAAACTGGACCTATAAATTGAGACGGAGGGAGTAATTGAAAAGCTGTCCTTTTGTTTTTCGAGAGAACCTCTGTTCATATTGTCATTTTATTTTCACTAAGAATCGGCGCTTTCTGCTTGGAAAGGATTTTGTGCTTGGTGGATGGATGGCTGGAAGTATTTTTTTTTTCTTTCGGGTACGTCAATTAAATTTCCGAAAAGCGAAAAGGATCCCTATATTTATTAATTTCCATGAGGGAATCTCAGATACTTTTTTAAAATTCCAATGAATAAAACAGGCCAAATTTTATCTTTTTTGGAGCTCAACTCCTCTTCTAGAATCCTCCCCTCGTGCTTGTAACTTAATATGATAAATGTTCCGTTTAAGTAATTTTATATTTGTAGATAATATATGAATTATTAAAAAAAATAATAAAAATAAATTTGATACTTTATTTATTTTAATGTTGAAAATTGATTTTTGTTAAGAAAAATTATAAAAATAAAATAAGATGATTAAAAAAGTACGAATCTAACTTAAAAGGGTGTATTGGATTGAGATTTTAATGGATTGTATGTGATTTTGATTTTGAGCGGATTCTTGATCAAATGTCGCAAAGTTGATAGGATTTAGGCACAATGATTCAAAATCTCATTGGTTTTGATGAGATTTCAAAAAACTTAAAATACACTGAATAATGCCACAAAATCCATCATTTTATGAAATCCAAAAAAATTCATCAGCATTTGAATACCATCAGATTTTAATGGATTTTAAACAATCCCAATTGAATACCATCGGATTTTAAAGTATAATTTAAAATCCTAATTGAATACCGCCAGCTTTTATAGCATAATTTCAAATCTCAATCGAATACCTCAAGATTTTAATGGATTTCAAACAATCCCAATCGAATACCCTTGAATTTCATGAATGCAAAAAAATGCTTTAAAATCTAAATCCAATATACCCTTCTTACTTTTATTTTTAAATCGACTTCTAAATTATTATACAAACATACATTTTTCATTTGCGAACTAGACCAACACCCTCTGTATCTGTGTAAACCTGACTGTTTCTTCTGTTGTTTTTGCTACCTTGCTTGCACTCAGCTATTAACGCGAGAAAATGATGAACAAATTAGTCATCCTGACCACAGGTGTAACATGCTTGTAATGTCAGTATATATGATGGATAACTAATGGAGTAATGGTACTGCTTTCATCACAGTTTCGCCAATATGTAATACTTCTATAGACTATAGTTAAGTGAGACACTGCAATATGTAATACTTCTGGCTTAAAGTTATTTACAACTTTAAACTGAAAAATATACTATATATTTGTGTAATAAGACAAAAGTCGACGTCGGAAATTGACTTAAAACTAAAAGTTAGTTTGATGTATTTTTATCAATAAATTAATTTTTTTTAACTTTTTTCGATAAATATTACTCCTAAGACATAAATTATTTATTAATAACTTTTGGTTATATTATTATATTTTTAATAATTTATAAGTCATTAATAAATCAAATTACTCAAAGAGATATTCTAAGCTCCTCAGCTTATCACATAAGTCACGTTAAGTCATAACTCATAAGTCACAATATGTCATACTCTTATTCTTTATTCAAAATCTTATTTAATTTCAAAATCTTATTTAATCTCAATTAGGCATACATTAGTCATTAGGCTCTGCTCTGCGGTCCTGCAGCATTCCCATAAGAAAACAAATACTAGTTTATTTCAATAACATTGATTTATTTCAGCATTGGAGATTCTGGTCTTGACCCTGTGCCAATGCCAGTGCTGGATGAAACAAATTTAAAGTTCTGGCGCCAGTGTTTTATCAAAAGGTATTGTGATCAGAAACTGAATGAGGAGGTGATCAAACACCCGTCTCATGATCAACATTTACCGACTGAGAAATCACCATCCAAAGATTCTCATAAACAATTCTTCTCCTACCAAAGATATTAAGTTTACGAGGATTTGGAGATACATTGTAGAAAATGACAAGATTTTATTCTGCGACGGGTGCGCAAATCCCTTATACTCTAGTACATCACAATACTACGAATTTAAAAACAAAAGGTAGTTTAAAAATTATTTAAGTCCATACTTGGTACAGGTCATTAGGTAGCTTACATAAGGCAAAGAATATATGTACGATGAAGTGAAATGTTTAACCCATGAAATCAATATATGCACGCAAGGAACTATAAAAGTTTTATAAACACATATGTGAGATGTTTTAAACTAAGGCAAAGAATACATGTACAATATATAAAGTTTTAGCCTATCAATATATACACGCAAGGAATTATAAAAGTTTCAAAAACATATGTTTTATGAGATGTTTTAAATTACAAATGGCATATGAGGTTGCATGGCAAGTATGTTGACGATATTTATTACAATTAAAACATATTTTAATGCTGAAATATTAATGTTAAAATGCTTAAGTTAAATGTTGCTTCTAAAGATGTGTGATCAATGATCCATGTTCCAAATCAAAACATAAGCGTAAGAGTGTTAAAAAAGAAAAGGTATCATCCAAAAACATTGTCCATAAGCGTAAGAGTGTTAAAAAAGAAAAAGTATCATCCAAAAATATTGTCCTTTATAACGGGGTGAGCTTTTGATATGTTTAGTCTTAACCAATTTTTTCTTTATACATATACATATCCTTCCTGTCTTGACAGAAATCGGCAAATGGAATTTGTTAAGCATAACCATCCACTAATCCTTGATGAAAACTTTTATGGTGGTGAAGAAGAAGCTTGCTATCTCTGTAAAGGGCGATTACGCTCTCAAATCATACACTCTGTCTATCGGTGCAGCAGCAGAAGTGATGGCGGCAATATTGCTGATGAAAATGTTGATTGTGTTAAACTGTTTGTGCACAAAAGCTGTGCAGAACTGCCCCTCAAAATGACAGACTACTATAAGCACCCACAACACCCTATTACCCTTGTTTGTCCAAAATTAATGCCATATAATCACCGGTCCCAACTCTGTTCTCTCTGTTTTTGGCCTCCACCGCATACCGTAGTCTATTCTTGCGAGTCGTGTGATCTGACACTGTGTCTGCAATGTGTTACATGTCCAATTGTTTATCATCCTAGTCACAATCAACACGCACTTGTGCTAGTAGAGCGTATGGCCACTTTTCTTTGTGACGCCTGTGGACTGGAATCTGGCGGTTTCTCCTCATGTAAATGCAGCACATGCCCCTTTTGGATCCACACAGACTGTGCAATCTTATCTTCTTCCAGAAAATTTCAATTCCATACACATCCTCTTCTCTTGGCTTATTCTTTTCCTCAACAATATCTTAATTTCAAACGCAAGTGCTTAATCTGCAAGCAGTTCATAGTGCCAACACAATGGATTTACTATTGTGCCGGTTGCAGAATCTTTCTTCATATCGATTGTGCTACAAGAAATCCGAAGACGACAATGAGGTTGGTGGAATAAAACACACACATCTGCATGCATGTGCGCATTAAACATATTAAATTTTGTATAATTGTCATCTTTAGTGTTCTATATATGGATGCCTTGCCAGCATATATATATATATATATATATAAAAAGTTATTTGGAGTCCTATAATTTGTTGGAGTCTTGGAGTCCCAATCCAGGCCCTCCATTTTGATTTAGATCCAACGGCTAATAGCATATTTGATTTAATTTTTAAAAACTATATTTTGTTTTCTATTTTACACAAACAGCCGCACTATTTTGAGTAGGGTCTGTGTTTTGCCTGATTGACGCGGCCGTTACAACTGCTTGGGTGTTTCGAGTTCTATGGGAAGAAAACATGTCCTGCATTCGTTGTTTCTTTTATTTTTCTCCTTTTCACCTTTTCGTACTTTGATGTTTAGCAGCCAATATATATAACTCCTACAACACGTTTATTTTTCTTCATGTAAGTTTTGCAGATTTTTTAATTGTTTTAATTACATTGAAAAAGTTTCGCAAGATATTCCTACATCAAATAAATGTGTGGAGGACTTGTTGAAGGTTTGTGTATATTGCTCCCTTCGTAATGTCATGCTGAAGTAATAGTTTTTTGTAAAATGCTAGATTATTAGTTGGTCCTTCGTTGTTTATATGTTTTTTTCGTTTCACCTTTTCGTTTTTTGATCTGGAGCAGCGGTAATATATTCCTCCTGAAGCACATTTATTTTTTCTTCGTTACAAGTCTCTAATGTCTGATCCGAATGAAGATTCAAGTAAGTTCCACAATTTTTTTATTGTTTTAATTACATTGAAAAAGGTTCTGCAGATGTTCTTACAACAAATAATTGTGTGCAGTACATGTCTAAAGGTGTTTGTATTATGTTCCATTAATAATATTATAATCTATTTTCAGTTTATTAAAAACATCGTTGTTTTATGTTTATTTTTGTTGTTTTGCACGTGTGGGTATGTGTTTTGTTAGAATCTGTGTAGTTGATTGATTGTTGTTTGATTTAATATAATGTTATATTGTTTTGGTTAGTAAGTAATTTTGAATTTTTTTTTGTATTTAGGTGCTCAAGATGGCTCCTGACGCTTTGGTTGGATTCGGCTTGCTTGACCCTGTTCAAAAGTTGTCGTCAGGTGGCTGTGACAATACTGTGCAGGTGTAGAAGTTGTCTAATGGTACTTGAAATATGTATTTCTTCCTTGCCATTCGATAACACAACGATTGTTTGAGAGATGTAGCTTGGGCTCCCAACTTGGGACTTCCAAAGCCTACAATTTCAAGCCAATCGCGGGATGATGCAGTGGTCATTTGGAATGGGGCAATGTATAGTGTTGCGTGACTTTAAGAAGCCTATTTGGTGCGGTGCGGTGGTCATTTGGAATGGGGCAATGTATAGCAATGTATAGGATGGTGTGGTGGTCATTTTGGAATGGGAGAATGTATAGTCCATATGAGATTGAATCTCAATAGACTACTGTAGTATGTGTTGATTTCATTATCCAATTGTGTTATTTGGAATGTGAAAATTGCTTTTCATACCTTTGTAATTATATAAGATTAAATGTTTATGTTCCTGTATTACATACTCCAAATTTTAAGATTATGAAGGGAAAATGGAGTGACATTTGTGTTGCAAACTTCTGTTTTAGTTTTGATAATCAGTTCTCTCTCAAAGATTACTTTATGCTGTGATTTTGTGTATTGAAATTATGGGGGGTGTGCAAATAGTGTGCTAACACGTCTTCTTTCAACAATTTTGCATTTTTCTATTATATATTCAGTTAGTCCTAAGCTAAGGTTTCTCCACAACTCTAACTCAGAAGTTCTTTCCATAAATTTTCTATATACTTTTGTTTCAATTATAATAGAAATGACTTGGTATAGCTGTTGAACACATACCAAAAAGATTGTGCAGGATTTCACAACATTTAAGCAACAAAAAATGATTTAAAATAGCAAGTATTTTCAATAGATTATATCCATTTACATTGTCAGCTTCGCACAAGTTCAAAACTAAAGAAAATATTTATTCCCTGCAATCCTGCCTTCCTCCAGTTCGATGTCATATTTCACCAAGTGGAAGACCAAGAATTTGGTGCACAAGCCTATCTGTTATTAGAATATCCCCTGCTTTTTAAGTGCATATGTCCTGCTACAGAAGGCATCCACAATATTGTATCCCAATCCGTGTGGGTAACTTATCATACGGAATCCTAGAAGATGCTCAAACCAAACCTTCTTTACCCAATCTGACTCTGCCACACACAGATTTAGTAGGACATATGTCATAATAGATAGTGAAAACTTCTTCTGGATGTATCCGTCATATGTCCACACCTTTTTCACCTTATCCGGCTTAGAAAGAGTCCGACGAACTCCAGTCTGTTCCCTCCTTTCAGTTCTTTGAACGACGCTCCTTCGCGCCTGCATATTGAAACCAAAAAAAACAATTCAATATATTATCAATAACCCTTGTGCCATTTGCGTATTATTTTATATAACAATTTTAACAGTTAATTACCTTCTGATTTTAGTGTGTTTTTACATCAGCTCCTGTCTTCTTTTTTTTTCCTCTTCACATTAGTTGGGGACTCATTCAGTTAACATCCCCCCCCCCCAAGTTCTCTAATTAACATTATTAATATTGTGTGTGCTGAATGTGCTTGGATTTTGTGTACATCTTAAATATCGTTGTTCATATAAGCATATGCTAAATATGAATCTGGTGTGCTAAGTCTACAAATGAGGTGAAAGCATGGGACTTTTATTACATATTATTGTCTAATGTTAGTTGGACTGATGCTAGCAAGTACAGGTAGCACCGATATCATGGAACATTCATGTGACACGTGAGGTAGACTTAGGAATGTTCTTTAGGTGACAAAATTTGTTTAGACATCCCTGCTAAAAATTTGCTCTAGGAACAATACTATATTACAATGGCAAAACACAAAAAAGGGTGCGGCACACATTCTTGTTACTTATATCTTTGATAAGAATACTATTGCCAGATATATTTAAGATGATTAGATCTTGCGAAAATAAACTACCTGTGCAATTTTATTCTCCATGGAACCACCTCTTTGCCACTCAGGTGTGCTCGCCGGCACAACAATTTCCTTAGTACTTGTGCCCTGCAACTTATAAATAACAATAGAAATTACATTTAATAAAGGGCTATGCATGGGACTTTCTATGAGCCCAAAGAAATAGCAGAACACAATACAGTCAACTAATAGTAGTGTAGTACAGAAACAATGTTTACTAGAAAAACGACAAAAACTACACACCCACCGCGGACACTCAAATATTCTATCTATTGGCTTAACAACAAGCCCCAAGAAATAGCAGAACATAACGACCAAATGTCAATACTACATTAATCCACCAAAAAAAAAACCAAAGCAAGGATAAAGAAACCCCAATTCCAAACTAGTATATTCCAAACTAGCACATGTGGCAGAAAAGCTTATTATACAATTTGCAAGACACTTAAAAACACCAAACTTCGTTTCAGAATAACAATGTACTAGCATATTTACAAACTTGCAGGACAAATTAAAAATAGGAATCTTCGCTGAAAAAAATACAAACCAAATGCATAATCACTTGGTATGCAACTTCAGGATCAAATGAGTGCAAAAGTGAACCACAAACTTGCAAGACTCATTAAGAATAGGAATCTTCGTTCACAAAAAAAACATACCAAATGCAGAATCACATAGTATGCAACTTCGGGTTCAAAATAGTAACAGAGTGCGGAACTAAACAACAAAATATCTAGAAACTAGCATATTACAAAGTTGCAGGACACATCAAAAGGTACAATCTTCGTTCCCAAAAATACATATCAAATGCAGTATCACATAGAACGCAACTTCAGGATGAAAATAATAACAAAGTGCAGAACTAAACCACAAAATGCATTTAGATTTTAAAGAATGTAGTACACAACATAAGAACCAAATTCCATCGATACAGGACATTTAGTTGCAATATGTCGAGTATAAACAGACACTAATTTCTAAATCTAACAAAGCCCCAAAAAAAACAAGAGAGTAGTCATTGTTTAGAGTCGGCAGATGCAGGACAACCCATTAAATCGGGCTGCCGGCAAATGGAGGACAACCCACTCAATCGGGATGTCGGAGTACATAGAATCAGTCTATTCAGCGGCTAGAAAACAACATGCAAAGCAATTGAAGGACATACTAAGGAGATAATTGGCATACCCGAACTCATCTTCGAACGAAATTGATGCGTCCTGCAAACCCCCAACTGGTCTTTGAGTTAAGTCTCTACCGTTCTGCAACTAGGGTTGATCACAGCGAAAATTAGGGATTTCGTGGTAACGGTTGTGCTAATGTCTATCACCAGAGAATGCGGGATACACCTCTGAGAAACGTGCGCGGAAGTGGAATTCAAAATTGCTTAAAAATTTTCTGCAGTATATTTTATCATTAGATCTTAGCCACAGGATCTTTTTAAAATCTAACGGTGGATCTTAGGGACTCCAATTTTTTAGAAGTAATAGTATTCCACAGAACTCCACTCTATATATATATATATATATATATATATATATATATATATATATATATATATATATATATATATATATATATATATTCTGTTAAAGTACACTTTCAGATATAATTATGTTTCCCTTTCTCTCTTCCTAGTTCTAGTACATACTCATAGTTGTTTGTTGTTAATCGAAAGACTCTACAAGCAAAATTAAGAGAAAATTAGTAAAGGACAAATATATTGGTGGACCAAATTTATACATTGCTTTCTGATCTTATTAATTGTTACTCATTTTTTATGACATTGATTGATTTCAGAACATCGGATGTATCTGGTGATATGGTGCACTTGCCATCTCGAGATGAATCATCACTAAACTTGTTGCGCCAGTTATTAATCCATCAGATGATGGTTATGCAGACAGAAGGTACGTGATGCTTTGACATGGTCCTTTGATCCCATTTCAACCGTTTCTGCACAAGTAGCAGGACCCAGAAAGGAGGTCATCCATCACTGGTCTCACAATCAGCATCCACTCATTCTTCGAAACCCTAATATACAGTTAATGAGCCTGAAAGAGTACAGCAATGAAGATTCGGAGGATGACACTATTATAGTGTGTGACGGGTGCACAAATCGAATCAACTCGATTCATACATCCTATTATGAATGCCAACCATGCAAGTATTTTCTCCACAGGTATTGTGCAGGGTTGCCAAAAGAGATGCAACCCTGTAAGTTACCGTTCGAGTCTAAACCTTATAGAAACAGTAGTTTTTGCCCTATCCTTTATTCTGAAATTTCTTCAAGCAATTTATTCAAATGTCATGGGTGCAACTATCTTAAAAGTGGAATACACATAGCCAGCCATGATGGAAATTACAAACTTGATATTGGGTGTGCTATGTTACCCCGTAGAATCAAACATGAAGCTCATGAGCACCCCTTGGATCAAGCCATAAGTAGCTGGGAATATTATCAGCGGGATAATAGCTGCAGTGCCTGTAGGGTGCGTTTCAGCGAGAGAGAACTATATTTCAGATGTAATTACCTTGACTACTGCCCCTTTTATTTACATACAGAGTGTGCACTTAGACCGCATAAACTGAAGCACTGCTGGGATCCTCACCCCCTCACCTTGATCACTCCCGAGAACTTCATTGAAGATCATCCGCATGATTTTAATTGCGAACATTGCTCTGAGGACATAGACACCAACTACTGGTTCTATCATTGCGATTTATGTGATCTCTCTTGTCATATGTCCTGCATTAATAACTTCTACAGATACTCTAACATCAATTTCAGGGCTTCCAACATTCAGCTGCACCAGAAGTTTCACCAGCACCCCCTCACACTTGTTTTAAATAAAACAAAGGTTTGCTGTGGAATCTGTCATGGTCAACTCTTTCGTTCGCCGGCACTTCAATGTACTACGTGTCATTTTATTATTTGTCTCTCTTGTGTCCATGCTGATGATGATCAGTTTGATTAGTTGTCAGTTGCCACGTCTCACTGTATGATATTAAGTTTATAACAGCTTTTCTTACTGCAGCAAGCTGTGTATAACATTATTTTACACTTTGTTTAGATAATTATGTTGAAATACCATGTTCTATTAATTTTTTAGCAAATTAGTTTATTTATCTAATAAAAAACTGCGGCGATAATATTAAATTAGATTTTTTTTAAGTCAGATTATTATTAATATACGAGTCACTACAGGAAAACAGGTCAAAACCGACCACCGATATTGGTCGGTTATAAATGAAAACGGTCGGTTATAAGGCTAAAACTGACCGATAACTGTGGTCGGTTATGTTAATTGGTCGTGTGTAACACTTATAACCAACCGTATGGATGGTCGGTTATGTGCTTTTGTATTCTCAGAAAAATGACCCCATGCACTTGATGCCACCTGTCACCACGTGGCAACAGGTGTCACACCACGTCAGAACCGGACAGTAAAACGGACCACCGTAGTTGGTCGGTTATGTGCCTTTTATTCTTTGTTGACCAGACATAAAATTGACCGTAATCAAACCTTCACACGGTCAATTATGTGTGGTCGGTTATGACTTGGTCGGTTTAAGCCCAGCACGCTTTCCCGATCTTTATAATCGACCACCACATAACCGACCGTCTTTAAAGTTTACGCAGTACAATGTACCAATACAAGTTGAAATAAAGTTTTAAAGGAATGATAAATTAGTTTCTTATTTAAGGTCGTTTATACTTTGCAGTAATATTAAATTTCACTGCAAAAGAAAAGAAAGTAATGATATTATATTATAGCTAAAACGAGAACAAAAATGATATAATATTAAAAAATAAGAATGATATGTAAAATATTTTGAAAGATAAAATTCCTTTTAATTTAGTTTTAATAAATTAAAAATAATTTGATACAACTTTATTTCAATTTAAATAATATATTTAGATAAAGTAATTATTAAATAAATTTATAGGAATGTCAATAAACTATATTGTTAAAAATATAAACAAATATTATTATTTTAAAATAATATATAATATCAAAATAATCACATATTAAAATAATCTTGATTTCATTTTCCCATCAAAACCAAAAAAATTAAATCGTTTGGTTTGGACGTCTCTGCTATCACATATGAGTTTTGTTTATTCTAAATACATATCTTGTGTCTGGTTGTACATATTCTTTATCGCCTGGTATATAGTCTAGCTTCAAATTTACCCTAAAATAGAGAATGCCGATCCTTTGCTTCGAACTGAAATATAGCCGATCTTTTTGCTTTGAACTGAAATTATATGGAAGTTGTTTGGATAAATTTAAAAAAAATGCTTTCAGTAGGAAAATGGATTAGAAGTGAAAAATAAAATTAAGACTAAATGACTAAACTTTTTGGGAAAGACGTAATTCTGAACTTTTATCGGTGCTTATGGCTTTTCACACGGGTTATGAAAACTACAAGCCAATTTTTTATATAAAAAAACTAGAAATAGTGGTAGCCAGACATGCGCATTAATTCAGACACAATTTAATGGCTACATGGAAATGGTTCCTCCTAGGGCTGTGAACGAACCGAGTCGAGTCGAGTTTTTGCGAGTCGAGTTCGAGTTTCTGCTAAACGAGTAGAGTTTGATCGATAAGGTAAACGATCATTTTTTGTTGTTCGAACTCGAGTTCGTTAAGAAACGAGTCGAGTCGAGTTCGAGTCGAGTTCGAGTTGAGTCGAGCCGTTCGCGAAAATTTGATTTTTTTTTGAAAAAAATAATTAATATTAAAAAAAATTTTAAAAATATTTCTTGAAGATTCAACCACTGAGATGTTGGGATATTCTTATTTTAATGATTTTACAAAAATATCACAAAACAAAAAATATATTTGATGTGAAATTTTAATTACCAACTAGTGAAATAACTAGTACTTTAAATATGTATAGTCCTGAATTGATGTTATATTTTTTTTCTCAAAAAAAATTATTAACAATTTAACCGTAAGGATGTTAAGATCTAGTTATTATAATGATATTAGGAAAATATAAAAAATGAAAAAGATTATATTTCATTATCTATAATTTTTTAAGGTAATTGCATATCGCACCTCCGAACTATCGTTAAAAAACGAAATTGTACCCATACTTTGAGAAACTCAACTCGCACCCCTTATCTTTACATTTCAAGAACGATACGCACCCCCCTCCGTTAAATTCCGTTAACTTCCGTTAAAATACTCCCTCAGTCTCAATTTACATGTCCCTTTTGTTTTTCGGGGAGTCAAATTGACTAATTTTTGACCAACTATTAAAAAATATTTATTTATTATTTTAGAAAATAGAAAGTTACATATTAAAATAGACTAGATTTACTTTTTGATGATATTTTTTTAATTTTTTGTCTAATTAAGCTATCCCCAAGTCATATATATTTTTAAAAAATATCATCAAAATGTAAATCTAGTCTATTTTAATATGTTACTTTTCATTTTCTAAAATAATAAATAAATATTTTCTAATAGTTGGTTAAAAATTAGTTAATTTGACGCCTCGAAAAGCAAAAAGGACATGTAAATTGAGACGGAGGGAGTATTTTAACGGAGGGGGGTGCGTATCGTTCTCGAAATGTAAAGATAGGGGGTGCGAGTTGAGTTTCTCAAAGTATGAGTACAATATCGTTTTTGAACGATAGTTAGGGGATGCGATATGCAATTACCTCTAATTTTTTACACATTAAAAATTAAAAAATCATATATATTATGTTTAACGAGTCGAGTCGAGTTCGAGTTTAACGAGCCGAGTCGAGCTCGAGTCGATTATGAGTCGAACACTAGTAAAACTCGACTCGACTCGAGTTTCTTAACGATCAAATTTTTTTGTTCGAACTCGAGCTCGATAACGAACCGAACCGAGTCGAGTTTTAAACGAGTCGAGTCGAGTTGTTCGCGAACAGCTCAACTTGTTTACAGCTCTGGACTACTTCCTCCCAGCTTTTTTGCTTCTTGCTTTGAGCAGGAATATATTCGGAGCTTCTTACTACAACTCTACTTTATTACATTCATGAGCTTTAATTAATTTCTTGGAATCTAGCTTTTAATTATTGTAGATTTTGCCTTGATTCTGAAGGAAGCTCGACTGATATTCTGTAGATCATGTGCCCCGTGTGGCTTCATGGCAAAAGTGCGTGGACACCAAAGCATTGCAGCTATTTTTCAGAAGAAAAACCAGTGCTTCAGTTAATTGTAATAGACGGCTTGCTTTATATAATAAGATAATAAAATTGAAAAATTATTTAGACCAGCATGGGTCATAACTAAGCTACTTTAAGGTAAAAAGGAAACCTGGCGCGACAAAGGAAAATTAGAAGGAACGAATTGCATAACAATAATAATAAGTTCTTTGGGAGATGTCTATAAGACTATAAATACGAGCCTTTTGTGCATGTCTCTACAGATATGAAACATGGAATTTGTTAAGCATGAGCATCCCCTGATCCTATATGATCACTATTATGGTGGTGAGGATGATGCTGCTTGCTATCTCTGTGGCCAGCCATTTTATTCTGCACTTGCATACTCAGTCTATCGCTGCACCCGAGGAACGAGAAACTCTCTTGACGAATGCAGTAGTTTCATATATGTCTTGTGCCAAACCTGTTCAATAAGTACTAGGCTTCCTGCTTCTGCGAATTTGTGTCGTCACAAGTGAATTAAAGACTGCTGTTTGAATTTGTGAAACATTCCTTTCAATATTTAAAATATTTATAAAATTATTTTAACTCGTGCTTGACATGGGTCATAAACTAGTAAATAATAAATTTAAAAATTATTTAAATCCATACTTGGTACGGGTCATAAGGTAAAGAATATATATACCATGAAGTGAAATGTGTAACCCATGAAATCAATATTTGCACGCAAGGAACTATAAAAACTTTATAAACACATATGTAAGATGTTTTAAACTAAGGCAAAGAATATATGTACGATAAATAAAGCTTTAGCCTATCAATATATACACGCAAGTAACTATAAAAGTTTCATAAACATATGTTTTATGAGTTGTTTTAAATTAAAAATGGCATATGAGGTTGCATGGCAAAGTATGTTGACGATATTTATTGCAACTAAAACATATTTTAATGCTGAATTATTAATGTTAAAATACTTAAGTTAAATGTTGCTTCTAAAGATGTGTGATCAATGATCCATATTCCAGTTCTAAACATAAGCGTAAGAGTGTTAAAAAAACTCTTAAAAAAGAAAAGGTATCATCCAAAAACATTGCGTAAGAGTGTAAAAAAAAAAAGTATCATCCAAAAATATTGTCTTTTATAACCCGATGAGCTTTTGATATGTTTAGTCTTAACCAATTTTTCCTTTATACATATACATATCCTTCCTGTCTTGACAGAAATCGGCAAATGGAATTTGTTAAGCATAACCATCCACTAATCCTTGATGAAAACTTTAATGGTGGTGAAAAATTAGAAGCTTGCTATCTCTGTCAAGGGCGATTACGCTCTAAACTCATACACTCTGTCTATCGGTGCAGCAGCAGAAGTGATGACGGAAATATTGCTGATGACGACGTCGATTGTGCTGACTTGTTTGTGCACAAAAGCTGTGCAGAACTGCCCCTCAAAATTATAGACTACTATAAGCACCCACAACACCCTATTACCCTTGTTTGTCCAAATTTAATGCCATATAATTACCGGTCCCAACGCTGTTCTCTCTGTTATCAGCCTCCACCGCATACCGTGGTCTATTCTTGCGAGTCGTGTGATCTGACAGTGTGTCTGCAATGTGTTACAACTCCAATTGTTTATCATCCTAGTCACAATCAACACGCACTTGCGCTAGTAGAGCGTATGGCCGATTTTTCTTGTGACGCCTGTGGACGGGGGACGAGCGATTTATCCTCATGTAAATGCAGCACATGCCCCTTTTGGATCCATACAAGCTGTGCAATCTTATCTTCTTCCAGAAAATTTCAATTCCATACACATCCTCTTCTCTTGGCTTATTCTTTTCCTCAACAATATCTTAATTTCAAACGCAAGTGTTTAATCTGCAAGGGGTTAATACAGCCAACACAATGGCTTTACTATTGTGCGGGTTGCAGAATCTTTGTTCATATCAGTTGTGCTAAAACAAATCCAAAGACGATAATGAGGTTGGTGGAATAAGACACACGCGCGCGCGCACACACACATCTGCATGCATGTGCGCATTAAACATATTAAATTTTGTATAATTGTCATCTGTAATGTTCTATATATGGATGCCTTGCCAGCATATATATTCCGTTAAAGTACACTTTCAGATATAACCATGTTTCCCTTTTTCTCTTCCTAGTTCTAGTACATACTCATATTTGTTTGTTGTAAATGGAAAGACTCTACAAGCAAAATTAAGAGAAAAGTAAAGGACAAATATATTGGTGGACCAAATTACATTGCTTTCTGATCTTATTAATTGTTACTCATTTTTTATGACATTTATTGATTTCAGACCATCGGATGTATCTGGTGATATGCTGCACTTGCCATCTCAAGATGAATCATCACTAATCTTTTTGCAGCAGTTATTAATCTATCAGATGATAATTAAGCAGAGAAAACGTGATGCTCTGAAATGGTCCTTGTATCCCATTTCAACCGTTTCTGCAGAAGTAGCAGGACCCAGAAAGGAGGTCATCCATCACTGGTCTCACAATCAGCATCCACTCATTCTTCGAAACCCTAATATACAGTTAATGAGCGTGAAAGACAACAATGAAGATTCGGAGGATGACACTATTATAGTGTGTGACGGGTGCACAAATCCAATCAACTCGATTCACACATCCTATTATGAATGCCAACCATGCAAGTATTTTCTCCACAGGTATTGTGCAGAGTTACCAAAAGAGATGCAACCCTATAAGTTACCATTCGAGTCTAAACCTAATAGAAACAATTCTTACCATATTCTTTATTCTGAAATTTCTTCAAGCAATTTATTCAAATGTTATGGGTGCAACTATCTTAAAAGTGGGATATACATAGCCAGCCATGATGGAAATTACAAACTTGATATTGGGTGTGCTATGTTACCCCGTAGAATCAAACATGAAGCTCATGAGCACCCCTTGGATCAAGCTATAAGTAGCTAGGAATATTATCAGGAGGATAATAGCTGCAGTGCCTGTAGGGTTCGTGTCAGCGAGAGGGAACTATATTTCAGATGTAACAGTACTGCCTACTGCCACTTTTATTTACATACAGAGTGTGCACTTAGACCACAAAAACTGAAGCACTGCTGGGATCCTCACCCCCTCACCTTGATCACTCCCGAGAACTTCATTGAAGATCATCCGCATGATTTTAATTGCGAACATTGCTCTGAAGACATAGACACGAACTACTGGTTCTATCATTGCGATTTTTGTGATCTCTCTTGTCATATGTCCTGCATTAATAACTTCTACAGATACTCTAATATCAATTTCAGGGCTTCCAACATCCAGCTGCACCAGAAGCTTCACCGGCACCCCCTCACACTTGTTTTAAATAAAACAAAGGATTGCTGTGGAATCTGTCATCGTCAACGCTTTCATTCGCCGGCACTTCACTGTACCATGTGTCATTTTATTATTTGTCTGTCGTGTGTTGATGCTGATCAGTTTAATTAGATGCTTAATTTAATTGTTGCCAAATAATATCAAACTATAAAAAAGAAACCATGTTCATTAGCTGTAAGAAAAATAATAATAAAAAAATAATCGTCAATCAATGATATCAAGCTTTTGATCTTCTGAAATTTTCTCTCTTTTGTATTTTAAATTCACAAAGCACTCCCACACACTTGGAAGATATCATCCAAGGCAAACATAAACAAAACAGTCCAGACTCATACATTCTACATTTCTCACTTAGAAAATTTTCTAAGGCAAACAAGCATAAAGCAACCCGGGTTCAATTATGAGGTATCCCCTACTTGTAAATTTTTTTTCTAAGGCAAACAATAAAGCAACCCCAGTTCAATTATGAGTTATCTCCTACTTGGGAATTTTTTTTAAAGGCAAAAAAGCATAAGCACCCGGGTTCAATTATGAGTTATCTCCAACTTGAATTTTTTTTTTTTTAAGGCAAAAAAGCATAAAGCAACCCGGATTCAATTATGAGTTATCTCCTACTTAAAAAAAATTCTAAGGCAAACAAGCATAAAGCAATCCCGGTTCAATTATGAGTTTTCTCCTACTTGGAAATTTTTTTCTAAAGCAAACAAGCATAAAGCAATCCCGGTTCAATTATGAATCCATAACAGCCAACTAGGTCCGCACCCGACAAATCATATAAATCCAAAACCGGCACTTGTTGTACAGGCAACAAACCGAAACCACAGGTGATAAGGACGTTACACAACGGTCAACCACTAACACGATGAAGACAAATCTCAGAACATTCCAAATCACTATTCTGCAGCTGACACCTGGACATGTGTAGGGAATCCAACCCCTCTAGGTGTATGGTTAAGATACAAGGTACCCATCCTTAAACCGTAATCCTTGGCCTATAAATAGTCCAAAAATAAGAGATTTAAGGATCTTCTTCCATTCTCATATTTTAAACACTCATACACACATACTCACACAGCAACCATACACACACACCCACCACATCATATAGATAGCTCTCATTTTCCATTATCACCTTCCAAAGCTTACTCTTATTCTCACCCCGGAGGCGCCGCGGGGTGCAAAACCCCCTCCGGTGTTGTTTTGTAGGAACCCTCCCGGCAGCTACACCGCAAAACAACGGAGCATGGCAGAGGATGGTCCCGACCGGAATTTAGAGTTATCACCCGGCACACTTGCTATATCTATATCCACTGACGCTTCATCCCACTTCATCCTACTAACTATACCTGATAGAAAGTCGTTCTATAACAAGTCAAGACAACAAGAAAGCAAGAAAAGGATAGCGATTGCTTTGAGAGCGTCACGGGGAAGAAGATTGAAAGGTAACCTATGACACCGGGGAGTTACGTTTTTTTCCCGCCTCAGCCTCGCGGATGGGAGGAGGGCGAGCACTGAGCCCAACATATATGCGGATGGGAGAAGGGCGAGAGCTGAGCCCAAAATATATGCATTTTTTTCTAGTTTTTTGTATATACAAGCATTTATGTGGTTATCCATTATATTTCTGTTTGCAGGACTGATGACGCTTCCATTACTGGATTATTTGCATAGTATCAATTGATCACTCTAGACAACGCCATGTATCAATTGGATTAAGTATATACAAGTATTTGGATTAAGTATCACTTTGATCACTGAAGACAGCGCCATGTATCAATTGCTTGATTCTAGTTTTAGTGGTATCAAAAATAGCACTCTAGTAATGGATAATGAATAGTTACTTTCCTAACTTTGACCTGACTTCATGCATAGCCGTCGTATTGATATTAAAGAGCTCTATGTGGACTATTGTCTGCAAAGTGTATTTATAAAGAGGATGTTAATACGTTTATGTGGACTATTGTCTGCAAATTGTATTTATAAAGAGGATGTTAATACGTCTATGTCAGCTTCTAATGTTTAAAATCAACTTTTATTATGTAGGGTCAAAGTTGGGAAAGTAACGACCTATCATATCTTTTACTAGAATGATACTTTTAATACCACTAAAAAATTAGCTAGAATCAAGCAATTGATGCATGGCCCTATGATCAAAGTGATACTTAGGGGGTGTTTGGTTCATGGTTAATGAGCTCGATAAACGGGAATCGGAACCTTAATGCCATAACAAGTGTTTGGATTAGTTATTTGGTGCCATGGAATGGGAACCATAATCCTTTTAGATGGTTAAATCATACCCTTCCCACCCCTTGGGTTACCATACCATTCATATTCCCATTAACCCCATTTCCATACCCTCCATTCCCATTCCCGTTTCCCATTCCCAACCTCAATCCAAACGCCCCCTTAACCTCTTAAAATTTACTCTAAAGTCAAGTATAAAAAGCTGATCCTTTGCGTCGAAATTATTCATTCGCAATTGATTTGCTATATGTACATGGAAGTGATTCCTGCTAGCTTCTTGCTTTTGGCTGGAATAGTTTATTCTGTATTCTTCTTATTTTCAAAATGGAACAGCTTCTTCTGCTATGTTACTCTTATCAGTTTTCTTGAAATCCAGTTTTTAATTGTAGTGCGTAGATGCTGATGTCTTGAGCCTGAAGGAAACTCGGCTAATATTTTGTACCTGCCCGGGTGTTGCATTATGCCAAAAATGCCTCTCTTCACACTAAAACATTGCTGCAAATTTTACAACAAAAACGAGTGCATATGTTAGGTATATATAGGGTTTGAGTTTTATGGATAAAAAATTAGTTTTGAATTAAGATTGTTTAATTTAAAAATTCTGTTAATGTTCTATATAAAATTATCAAACAATTATAGTACTACTAGAAACATAATATTTGTCCAAAATAATTATGAATTATTTTTTATATATTATATTAAAATTAAAAACTCTACAAGTCAATTTATATTTGTTGGTATTGAATATTTTTTCGATCTATTTCAAAATCATAAAACATATTGATTTTACTAAAATAAAAACATCTAATTCTAAAATAAATTCATATCATACATGTATATGAGAATTTTTTTAGAAAAAATAAATTTGAAATAGGATCAATATTATATTAATGCATAGAAAGTTTTGTATCTAAATGACAATAATTTGAATAAGTATATTAAAAAGGTAATAATGCATCAAAAAAAAAGGCATTATACTTCTAATAAACAATAAATTAAAAAATTTCTTTAAATTTTTTTTCATCTCTTTATAAATCATAAAACAACATAATGATCTTACTATAACAAAAGATGTCAATATAAAATAAATTCATATCATAACATATATATGAGAATAATTTTTTCTTGCGAACCAAAATTTGAAGTAGGACCACATATTAATACATAAAAATTTTTATATTTAAATAGTAATATAAATAAAGAGTTAATAAAGTGTTTGGAAAAAAAAGCAGAAGCTCTAAGAGAGAAGTTAGCATTCTCAGCTTCTTAAAAGTGCTTCTACTTATTAACACAAACAGGTAAAAAAAGAAGAAGCCAGAAGTAGAATCCACTTCGGCTGCACAAACAGGTCCTATATTCATCATGAGGTGAAAGGTTTAGCCATCAATATATGCACCCAATTTTATATTGAAATAGTAATATAAATAAATATATTAAAAAAGATAATAATATAATAAATAAATAAATATTATAATTCCAATAAATAATAAATTTAAAAGTTATTTAAACCCGCACAGGTCATAAGCTAGTTTGTACAGATAAGGCAAAAAATATATACATCATGAGGTGAAAGGTTTAGGCATCAATATATGCACCCAATTCTACGAAAGCTTTATAATTAAACCATACGTTTTACGAGATGTTATAAATCAAAAATGGCATCTGAGGTTGCTTGGCAAGTATGTCGATACACTTAAAACATATTGTAGTGCTACATTATAATATTAACACGCTAAGTTAACCAAAACATTAGCGTAAGAGTATTAAAAAAGAAAAAGTATCATCCAAAAACATCGTCTTTTATAACCGGGTGAGCATAAGCAATTGCGCATAAGAGTGTTTACTGTTAACCAATCCTTCCTGTCCTGATAGAAATTGGCAAATGGAATTTCTTAAGCATAAGCATCCACTAATCCTTGATGAAAACTTTCACGGTGGTGAAGAAGATGCTTGCTATCTCTGCGAAGAGCCATTACGCTCTCCACTCATACACTCTGTCTATCGGTGCAGCAGCAGAAGTGATGGTGCTGATGAAAATGTTGATTGTGTTAACCTGTTTGTGCATAAAAGCTGTGCAGAACTGCCCCTCAAAATGACAGACTACTATAAGCACCCACAACACCCTATTACCCTTGTTTGTCCAAAACTAATGCCAAATAATTACCGGTCCCAAAGCTGTTCTCTCTGTTATCGGCCTCCACCACATACCGTCGTCTATTCTTGCAACTCGTGTGATCTGACAGTGTGTCTGAAATGTGTTACATCTCCAATTGTTTATCATCCCAGTCACAATCAACACGCACTTGCGCTAGTACAGCGTAGGGCTGCTTTTCCTTGTGACGCCTGTGGACGGGGGACTAGCGATTTATCCTCGTGTAAATGCAGCACATGCCCCTTTTGGATCCATACGAGCTGTGCAATCTTATCTTCTTCCAAGAAATTTCAATTCCATACACATCCTCTTCTCTTGGCTTATTCTTTTCCTCAACAATATCTTAATTTCAAACGCAAGTGCTTAATCTGCCGGTCGTTAATAGAGCCAATACAATGGATTTACTATTGTGCGGGTTGCAGAATCTTTTGTACATATCAATTGTGCTAAAAAAAATCCAGAGACGACAATGAGGTTGGTGGAATAAGACACACGCGCGCGCACACACACATATCTGCATGTATGTGGGCATTAAACATATTAAATTTTGTATAATTGTCATCTGTAATGTTCTATATATGGATGCCTTGACAGCATGTATATTCTGTAAAAAGTAAAAGTACATTTTCAAATATCACCATGTTTCCCTTTTTCTTACTCATAGTTGTTTGTTATAAATCGAAAGACTCTACCAGCAACATTAAGAGAAAAGTAAAGGACAAATATTTTGGTGGAGCAAATTACATTGCTTTCTGATGTTATTAATTGTTACTCATATTTTATGACATTTATTGATTTCAGAACATCGGATGTATCTGGTGATATGGTGCACTTGCCATCTCGAGATGAATCATCACTAAACTTGTTGCGCCAGTTATTAATCCATCAGATGATGATTAAGCAGACAGAAGGTGATGCTCTGAAATGGTCTATGTATCCCATTTCAACCGTTTCTGCAGAAGTAGCAGGACCAAGTAAGGAGGTGATCCATCACTGGTCTCACAATCGGCATCCACTCATTCTTCGAAACCCTAATATACAGTTAATGAGCGTGAAAGACAGCAGTGAAGATTCGGATGATGACACTATTATAGCGTGTGACGGGTGCACAAATCCAATCAACTCGATTCACACATCCTATTATGAATGCCAACCATGCAAGTATTTTCTCCACCGGTATTGTGCAGGGTTCCCGAAAGAGATGCAACCCTATAGTTTCAATTCTTACCATATCCTTTATTCTGAAATTTCTTCAAGCAATTTATTCAAATGTGACGGGTGCAACTATCTTAAAAGTGGGATATACGTAGCCAGCCATGATGGAAATTACAAACTTGATATTGGGTGTGCTATGTTACCCGGTAGAATCAAACATGAAGCTCATGAGCACCCCTTAGATCAAGCCATAGGTAGCTGGAATTATTATCAGCAGGATAATAGCTGCAGTGCCTGTAGGGTGCGTTTCAGCGATAGGGAACTATATTTCAGATGTAATTACCTTGACTACTGCCACGTTTATTTACATACACTGTGTGCACTTAGACCACATAAACTGAAGCACTGCTGGGATCCTCACCCCCTCACCTTGATCACTCCTGAGAACATCGTCGAAGATCATCCCCATGATTTTAATTGCGAACATTGTTCTGAAGACATAGACACGAACTACTGGTTCTATCATTGCGATTTATGTGATCTCTCTTGTCATATGTCCTGCATTAATAACTTCTACAGATACTCTAATATCAATTTCAGGGCTTCGAACATCCAGCTGCACCAGAAGCTTCACCAGCACCCCCTCACACTTGTTTTAAATAAAACAAAGGATTGCTGTGGAATCTGTCATCGTCAACGCTTTCATTCGCCGGCACTTCATTGTACCATGTGTAATTTTATTATTTGTCTGTCGTGTGTTGATGCTGATCAGTGTAATTAGCTGCTCATCAGTTTAATTGTTGCCTAAACGATTTATGAAATAATATTTTAATATTCTAAAATATACAAATTTGTATAATTATATAATGATCCAATCATACAAATGATTACGTACATTTGATTTTAAACATGGAGACATATATAGTTCTACGTGTTCAAGTGCCAGAACTCAAACCCTTGAACCTCACGTCTACTACACAGTACTGTTACATCCAAGTTTATAACATGGAAAAGAACCCATATATATGTTCCATTCAACCAACGTCCAAGCATATTTACACTTATTTCTTTACGAATTGGATCAAGGAATTCCTTCAATCCAATACGAAAGTTCAAGCCCTCGTAACAAAGAACTTTTACTAATTTTGTCATTTGCCCATCCACAGGCCAAATTCTTGGCAAGTAATTGGTTGATTGTAGCTGCAGAATTTTCGAGTCTCGGATAAATTTCACTAGACCATTAGCGTTATGACATATCCGAAACACTGAACTTTGGTACACAGTAGAAAACTGTTTTTTAAAATTTTCTTACCTTCAGATGCCGCATAGACTGAATTAAATCACCGCACCAGCTATTGATGAAATGAACACAATACATCCATTCCCGGATTTATGTGATCTATCTTGCCACATTTCTTGCATTAATAAGTTCTACAGATACTCTAATATCAATTTCAGGGCTTCGAACATTCAGCTAGCTGCAATACTAGAAGCTTCACGAGCACCACGTAGGGATGGGAGAAAAATCCGATCCGAATGGATACCCGACCATTTCGACCTCAACGGATTTTACCGAACCCGATATTTTTGATTTGGATTTGGATTTGGATTTGATTTTTAGACCCGAACGAGTTTGGATTTGGATTTGGATATTACGTATTCCGTATCGAAACCCGGCCCGAAATCCAAATCCGAACCAAACCCGAACCCCGAAAAAAATCCAAATAATATATTATTATTTATAATATTCTGGGCCTTGATATATATATATATATATATATATATATATATACACACATATATATATATATACATATATATATATATATATATATATATATACATATATATATATATATATATATATATATATATATATATATATTATACATATGTTTTCAGTTTCAAGTTATTATTTAATACTAGCTTATAACCCGTGCAATGCACAGGCGATTTTTAACATTTGTAATTTTATCGTCTATATTTTAAATTTAATTGAAACATAAACCGGTAATACTGACCGAATATTTGAATGTTGTGGCTTGATAATGAAAAGGTTTATTGGTAACATTATATATTAAGAAAACCCGTAGAATAATACCGACTGATGATAAAACTCGATCGACCAATAAAATTATTAATATTTCAGTTTTAATATAATTAATAATAATAATATATAATATAGTATAGTATAAATAGATAGTATAGATCTATGATATTACTTTTAAAGTGATAACATGGGATAATTAAAAATAACATTAATTTATCTAGTTGTAACATATCATTTGGTTGTATATATATTAATAATTATATATAATATTATTATTATTTTTATATGTATGTTGCATTTTTTATTTTTAGAAAATCGATTTTATAGTTAGGAACCTGAAAAAGATAATTTGTTTTAGTTAAAGACGGTAGTTGCTATGTTGTCCAATGCTATTTTTGGAAAATTGAGTTTTTTTAAATTAGGATATATAAAAAAGATAATAATTTTAGTTAAAAAAGATATTTGATTATTTAAGTAGCCCATAATTCGGCCCAAGCACCGACCGACCAAAATTCTAATATTTCGACTTTAATAGTATAGTATGGATTATGTTAACTCCTAATTCTAAAATCTCATATTCTCATGCCCGGTTCTGAGGGTAGGCTAGGGAGGCAACGGCTTATAGTCCAAATTTAGAAGGGAGGCCAAATTTTATTTGTTAAAGTCCTCTAAAGACAGCTTTTTGTTGGAGATCTCAAAAACCATGCATGTTCTATAATTAAAATATTACAAAATTTAATTTTTTACGAAGCTTGTTATATAAATAGTGTTATTTCATATAAATCTAAACAAAATGTGCATTTTACAAGTTAGACATATTTTACTAAACATATGTTCTGCAATGTCCTGCTTGCAAAATATATATGATTTTTCAAGATATTTGATCAAATTCTAATTTTCATAAATATGATTTTCAAAAGTATACATTTATAATGTTTTAATTGCAGAACATGCATGGTCTCTAAGGTCTCCGATCAAAGCGGTCTTCGTTGAACTTTACTCTATGTAATTATAATATCGCTTTTCTGTTATGGGAGCATATATTAAAATTGATTGATAAAAAATTACAATGTGCCCAAAGTTCCGGTGACGATGGCATTAGTGAAAGCAAGTTATTCAAAGGTAAGGTCGATAGAAACCTACTTGAGATTCTCAATATCACGAGAATGGTACCTGAATGGTCTTGCAATTTTATAAATCGAGAAGGAACTTCGGGAAAATATTAACTCCGATGATATCATCAACGATTTGTATATCGAAATAGGGTTAATTATCTAGTTGGTCACTGAAGTGATCATCTTGATACCGTTTTCAGTTCAGTGACCAAATTGATACAGTAAGCCCACTTTAGTGACCAACTTGATAATTAACCCTATCGAAATACTCTTAGAACGTACTCATTTTCAAAGAATGGTTAGATTGTGTATTGAATCATGACTTATAAATTGTTTGTATTTTTTTTAATATATGTTAATAAATATTCGATGAGTTTATATATTTCTTAAAAAATTTAAGGGTGCCTCAATTTAATTTTTGGCCTAGGGCCCCGGAAAGTTTAGGATCGGGCCTGCATATTCTGATATCATATATCCGCCATCTAGTTCAAGTCGCCGAATCGCTGCATGCAGGCCTCCGGCCCTCGCCACTTCGCCAGTCCATCTCCACCTACAATTTACTTTGTGGGTAAGTATTAATTTACTTTCTTAACTTAAAATCAAAGATTCTAAACTCAGTTTAATATTTGAATCTAATTTATAAGAACTGAAACCGAGATATTTTTGTTAATATTTATTCTTAATTTGTTACTATTAATTGTATATCTTGTGTTTAGTTTGTTACTAAGCTAGAGAGTAGAATCTCAATTTGGTGTATCTTATATCTTATATCCCTCAGTTAAGTTATAATTTGTAATATGTGGTATAGAAATGATTTTCTTTCGTGAAGATATCACAGAGTAATTACACTCAATTTGTTCACAGTTTGAAATTTATTAAGTGCTACTCTGTCTTTGTTTAAGTTGATTTCAACAAATACTTCGGCAGAATTGCTTCGCTTACTGGTCTTGTTTCTTGTTTCCTCGCTAGCAATTAGGCAATCACTTCATGAATTGTTGAGGTTGTGGCATCGCTAGAATCACTTCATGAATTACTTGGTGAATATAATTAATTGTTATGAAGTTGATCATTTCCCTATAATGTGCAGGTGAGCCATGTCTTCGCACACTTCCTAACTCGAGGCATAAGTTTTCGTAGTAGAATGTACCAATACAAGTTTAAGATAAAGTTTAAAAGGAATGATAAATTAATTTCTTAATTCCCATCGTTTTTTACTTTGCAGTGTACTTAAATTTCACGGCTAACTAATACAGCCGAGTGTAGTAACTATTTCTAGGACTCTAGCGCTAATCATTACACAAAAACAGCTATTTGTTGGAGATATCACAACTATAATCTTTATAGTCTTTATAGTGTAGTGGCCAGCACCCCGTTCGAGCTAAGGAGATGCTGGGCACCTCAACAATTATGATTTGTTGCCTTATTCATTCTATTAGTTCTTATTTCATATTAAAATAAAAGTAATTTTTTTCTAATTTTTTTAATTAAATTGATCAAATTTTAACGGTAAACAAAATTGATATTTTAAATTTTGAATTTTGAATTTCTTTGAAATAGAGCAAATATATTTTTAATGATATAATTTTTAGAACTTTTTAATTGTATACTATATTTAACTAGTTGAGAAGCCGCGCGTTGCGGCGACCTATAAAAATTATATTAATGATTCAATATTAATATTTGTAGAATGTAATAATTTTGTGGCGGTCTATAAAAAGTTTATTAATGATTAAAAATTAATATTTATAGGATAAAATAAATTTTATATTATAAAAATCTTGATGTAATACTAATACTAATATATATAATTGCAAAATTGGATTATAATTCATGGTGAAAAAATGAAAATAAATTTCTACACGTAATTAACAATTTAAAGCACGACGAATGTTAATTTTTTCTTTTTTTTTTGTTTTTGAAAAGAAATCATGTTCTTACATTGTCACCTTCCTCCAATTTTTTTCGATTGATTATGCACAAAAACATCTAACTTAAATCCGTGAGATAGCAGTGTATAACTACCCTTGATTCCATAAATAATCCGAAACAAAATCAGATTCCGAAACTTGCTTCTAATATATCCGAAACTAAAAAAAAGGTATTTCTAATTTTTGATATTTTCATCTGAAAATTCCAGAAAATTAGAAAAATGGAACGGAGCGATTTGAGAGGCGCCACCCACACGCCCCTCAAATCTCCTTTATATAGAAACAAAATCAGATTAAAATTTTTAAGCTACTATATTGCATATATAATCTGAAACAAAATCATATTCTGAAACTTGCTTCTAATATATCCGAAACTAAAAAAGGTAGTTCTAATTTTTGATATTTTTCATTCAAAAATTCCAAAAAATTAGAAAAATTAAAACTTTTAAGCTATTTTGCATCCAAAAATTCCAAAAAATTAGAAAAATAGAACGGAGCGATATGAGAGGCGCAACCTACACGCCCTCGCTTCTCCTTAAAACTTTCAAGCTGCTATATGCAATAATCTGAAACAAAATAGATTCTGAAACTTACTTCTAATACATCCGAAACTAAAAAAAGTAGTTCTAATTTTTGATATTTTTCATCCGAAAATTCCAGGAAATTAGAAAATTGGTAAAATGGAACGGAGCGATGTGAGAGGCGCCACCTACACGCCCCTCGATTCTCCTTTAGAAACATAATCAGATTAAAACTTTCAAGCTACTATATTCCATAAATAATATAAATAATCTAAAACAAAATCAGATTCCGAAACTTGCTTCTAATATATCCGAAATTAAAAAAGGTAGCTTTCAATTTCGATATTTTTCATCCAAAAATTCCAGGAAATTAGAAAATTAGGAAAATTGAACGGAGCGATGTGAGAGCGCCACCTACACGCCCCTCGATTCTGCTTTAGAAACAAAATCTGATTAAAACTTTTAAGCTACTATATTCCATAAATAATATAAATAATCTGAAACAAAATCAGATTCTAAAACTTGCTTCTAATATATCCGAAACTAAAAAAGGTAGTTCTAATTTTTGATATTTTTCATCCAAAAATTCAGAAAATTAGAAAAATAGAACAGAGCGATGTGAGAAGCGTGAAATTAGAAAATTAGGAAAATTGAACGGAGCGATGTGAGAGCGCCACCTACATGCCCCTCGATTCTCCTTTAGAAACAAAATCTGATTAAAACTTTTAAGCTACTATATTCCATAAATAATATAAATAATCTGAAACAAAATCAGATTCTAAAACTTGCTTCTAATATATCCGAAACTAAAAAAGGTAGTTCTAATTTTTGATATTTTTCATCTAAAAATTCCAGAAAATTAGAAAAATAGAACAGAGCGATGTGAGAGGCGCCACCTACACGCCCCTCGCTTCTCCTTTATATAAGTATTTTCATCTAAAAATTCCAGAAATAATAACATATAAATATTACAAAATAAAATTTTATAAAAATATATAAATTATTTATTAAATAAATATATTTTATATTTTATAAAATTTATAATTTTATAAAGTATTTTAAAAATATGAGTGATTTAGTGAAAAAAGCCGCGCTTCGCGGCGACGTGATAAATTTTGATATGAATTAGAATCATAATAGGATAAAAATTATTTTGAGTCATCTTCCCATTAAACATATCACAAATAAAAAATATTATAATTGATATAAATATTTGTTTAAGTGATCATCCTGTCAAACACAATACTAATAATAAAATTAGTTCGAACCCCCCTCCCGTCAAAGACAATATTAATCCATAATTATTATTTTTATGATAAATTAAATATTATAATTTAGATCAAAATTAGTTTGAGCCGCTCTCTTGTCAAACACAATACTTATAACAAAACATTACTCCCTCCATCCCATTTTAAGCGTCGTGTTTTGACTTATAACGGTCAAATTGACCAAATTTTGACCAAGCATAAAAAAACAAATTCATTATTATTTTGAAAAACTAAAAATTACATTTTATAGTATATTGTATGTATTTTATAATGACATAATTTTTTTTACTTTTAAAAATTATATTATATGTGTAAATCTCAGTCAAAATTTGGTCAATTTGACCATTCAAAGTTAAACAGGACACTTAAAATGGGATGGAGGAAGTATAATTTAGATATTAGTTTGAGTCGTTTTAGTGTCAAACACAATACTAATAAAAATTATTCTAATTATGACAAAATTAGAGATTATTTGAATTGTGTAACAAAAAAATATATTATAACATTGGAAAAAATTTATTTTAGCGACTTTACCGTCAAATATAATACTAATAGAAAATTTATTATTATTTGGATAAAAATTAGTTTGGGCCGCCTCCCGTGCCCGTCAAACGATATACTAATCAAGAACCATTTACATTATCATAAAATCAATATATGATACTTATTTTTTTATATATTATTTTATTTGTTAATTATTTTTATTTTTTGATTCCAATTTATTATTTAAAAATTATTATTCTTTTATAAAAATTATTTGAGCGACTTTCCCGTCAAACATAATACTAATAAAAAATTTATTATTATTTAGATAAAAATTAGTTTGGGCCGCCTCCCGTGCCCGTCAAACACAATACTAATCAAGACCCATTTACATTATCATAAAATTAATATATGATTCCTATTTTTTATATATTATTTTATTTGTTAATTTTTTTTATTTTTTGATGCCTATTTATTAGTTAAAAGTTATTATTCTTTTATGGTTCTAATTTTTGTTGCTATCAGTTTTTTTAATGATTATTATCTTTACAATCCTTTATTTTCTATTCGAAATTTAAGAAAATTATAAGAGTAAATCGATAATATAAATTGTACGTATTACCTTACAAATCTTAAATATAAATTGTATTTTATCTATGATTTTGTTAGTTTGAATTAATATAATCCTATTTCTATTAGGATTACTAAATAAGAAAAGAATTGTCTTATCTTTAGAATTCAATAAGAAATACTAAATAAGAAAAGAATTGTATCATCTTTAGAATTTGATAAGAAAAGAGTTGTATTACTTTTAGAATTCTTGAACCTGATTTTTTGAATTATAACTATATTTTCTATCCGAAATTTAAGAAAAATCAGAAGACTGAATCGAACAATTCTAGAGGCGCCCGCATCCTCCTTTATATATATATATATATTGATTATTGATCAAAGTATACCCATTTTGACCGACCAAAAGCCAGTCATTTTCAAGGACAAAAATATGCTTATATTGCCACACAAAACGCGTTCCATTTTCAAGGAGGCTAGGATTAGGGGTTCAAGGTTGAGAGATTTATAAACATAGCTAGACACCATACATACAGTCTCATATAGTCTAGCAAGCTTGAAAATTACAGCATGTCAAGTAGAGAATGCCAATCCTTTGCTTCGAATAGAAGATATATTAATTCAGACACAATTTATTGGCTACATGGAAATGATTCCTGCCAGCTTCTGGCATATTGCTTTGAGGAGGAATATAGTATTCGGAGCTTCTTTTAATATTTGAACAACTTTTGCTTTATTATATTCTATCATGAGCTTTAATTAATTTTTTGGAATCTAGCTTTAAATTACTGTAGATTTTGCCTTGATTCTGAAGGAAACTCGGCTGATATTCTGTACTTCATCTGCCCCGTTTGGCTTTACGGCAAAAGTGCGTGTACACTGGAGTAGGGCTGTCAATGGATTGATATCCGGTTCAAATCAGAAGCTAACGGAGCGGATCATTAAAATAAAATATGATTACTGGAGAAAAATCCGATCCATAAAAAATCTGATCTGATATATATAGAATATGAATTTAATACAATCCAATCTGAAAATAATATGATCCGACTTATATATATATACTTATATTTATATTTATATCTTTATATATACAGTATAATACTTAACTAGTGTATTACAGTATATATAAAAAGTAAACTAACACAGACAGTCTGTACAAGGTTAGTCTGTAGCCATTTTGTGTAACTCTACTTTTTGTTTTTCTTTTTGCATAAATTATTTGCCAGAGCAGCTTTGCTTGGTTCCTCCTCATTCTCTTGCATTCCATTGTTTATATTTTAAATTTTCTTTAAACTAGTTACAAGGTTTCAGAATGGATTAATATGTGTACTGATGTGTGTTTTTATATAGCTTCGCCTTTTAATTTTTATTTTGCGATACATATTTGAATTCTTCTGCATGCAATCCGAAAATTCTAAATATAAAGAATGGACGGCTTAGTTTATATACATGCAGTGTACACGGTATTAGTTAGCAGTATTAGTAGCTTATAAGTTATAACCGAATTAATTATATTTCAGAGATAAATTATAATATATTAAAAATACATTAAATTTATGGGCTTTTTTTATAAATAACCAAGTTTAAAAATTTTTTTGCAAAACAACTGTCACCTTTTAAAACAAATTGCAAAAATATTAGAATAAAACAATAAAAAATTATTTAGACCTGCATGGGTCATAAGCACCTCCAACTATGAAGAGCTCATAGCTAAAAATTTAAATGGCAGACGAAAAATAAAAAATATAGCCATTTTCTTAAAAAATCACACTCCAACCCTATCCCGCCCTTGTCTATAACTTCGAATCTCTAGAGGCCGCTAAGAAATCTATAAAGAGAGTAGACATCATTTATTAGTATATATTCTATTTATAACAATCTGTTAATAATGTATTATTATTTTTTTTGACAAATGCAAGAAGATTTCATTAACTTAAATATAATTCAGTCGGGACAAACCCCCAACTGCCGATACAACCATGTTGTAAAACAAATAACATGCTAAAAATAATTAAATGATTTGTTTCGATCGTAACACATAGGACTTAAAAATTCTTCAAGCTAAAAACGAAATCAAAGACATCTCAAGCGATCCAAATTGCACCAACATCTCTAGAAATACTAACATCGCAATTGACCATGTCACGTAAAAACCATTGTTAGCCCTATGGTCAGGAACACCAATTGCATAAATTGAGATTGGAGAAACGGCGCCACAGCTTTTGACATGCCGGACACCAGCTATACACATGCCGAAAGCACTCTAGCTATCTACATGCCGAATATTAGCTATAGACATGCCGAAAGTGTAAACCCATGAAGGATGAACAATCTTGTTGGATATTAATCTAAACTTGCATTACTTTTATTTATTTCTTTGTTTGAATAAATCAGCAAGAGCTGTTAGCGTTGTTTTAGGAGATTATGCAGAGTTAGAGTAGGTGTTTCCCTTTTATTAGAGTTATCCTCATCATTCTGTTAGGTTGCATGCTTATCTTTGTTCTGCGCTCGTGAATATATATTCAGAGTGTTTTTGTTTTCTCAGTTGTATGCTGCAGATGTTTATCTAATAAAATTGAGCTTGTCTCAGAGTCTGTGTTGATTTACTTCTGCATACATATATGTACACATATCTGCTGTGATCCTACAAAATGGTATCAGAGCTTGAGGTTGTGTAAGTGCGAGTTTGGTATAAGTCTAAGGTGCCAGCAATGGATGCGAACAAACTCAAAGGAGGCTCCGTTGGTTTGAGTTACCCAACATTGACGAGGGAGAACTAAACTGCTTGGTCCATGAAAATGCGTGTGTTCATGCAAGCACATAGTGTGTGGGAGGCGGTTGAACCCACTGATCCGAAAACCGCTGTTGATGGAAAAACAGATAAAGTCGCCTTGGCTTTGATCTACCAAGGGATACCCGAGGATGTGTTGCTGTCTATAGCTGACAAAAAGACTGCAAGAGAGGCTTGGGAAGCGATTAAGACCATGAGTCAAGGAGCAGATCGTGTGAAGAAAGCGCGGATACAGACACTAAAAGCAGAGTTTGAGGTTATGGGCATGAAGGATACTGATCAACTGGATGACTTTTATATGAAACTGAATGGGCTTGTGTCAAATATTCACGCTCTGGGAGAAGAAGTAAAAGAAAGCTATGTTGTAAAAAAAATTACTTCGTGCAGTTCCGTCGAAATTTTTGCAAATTGCTTCAACAATAGAGCAATTTGGCAATCTGGAGAAGATGTCGATAGAAGAAACAATTGGGTCACTTAAAGCCCATGAAGAAAGATTGAAGGGACAAACTGGGACAAACGGAGACCAGCTGTTATTAACAGAAGAGGAATGGGTGAAGAGGGAAGGAAGTGAGAAGAAACTCTTGTTCACTCGAGAAGAATGTCAAAAGCGAGTCAACAGAGGAGGAACAGAGGGGCCACCAAGTGCAAAGAATCGTTGGGGTCGAGATAAAAGTCGAGTCAGGTGCTACAATTGCCAAGGATATGGACACTACGCAGCTGAGTGCAAGAAGCAAAAGCGAGAGAGAGACTCAAGTAAAACAGAGTCAAACTTGACACAGGTTGATGTAGATGGAGATGAACCCACACTGTTGCTATCTGAGTGTGGTGATGAAGAAAGGCAAATCATGATAATGTTGAATGAAATGACTCTAGTTCCTGAAATGAAGAAAAGCGAAAGCAAAATTGCAGATTCGAGCACCTGGTACCTTGACAATGGTGCCAGTAATCATATGACTGGCCAAAAAAGTAAATTCAATGAACTGGATGAGACTGTGTCTGGAGAAGTAAGGTTCGGAGACGGCTCTACAGTAAGAATCAAAGGAAAAGGATCAATCAATTTTAGCTGCAAGAATGGTGAAAAGCGATGTCTGCAACAGGTATATTACATCCCATCACTCCGTAATAATATTATTAGTTTGGGACAATTGTCCGAGGAAGGAAACAAAGTTGTCTTGCAAGGAGAATATTTGTGGGTGCATGACAAACAAGGAAAATTGTTGATGAAGGTGGAACGTACAGCAAATCGATTGTATAAAATTAACATTGAAGAAAGCAGGTCAACTTGTTTACTTACAAAGGCAGAGGAAAACTCGTGGTTGTGGCATTCTCGCCTTGGCCATGTGAATTTTTCTGCTTTGGTACTTATGTCCAAAGAAGGGATGGCTTATGGTTTACCAAAATTCATTAAACCTAAAAAAATTTGTGAGGGTTGCCTAATGTCTAAACAGGCCAGGAAGCCATCTTTGATTGTGAAAGGTGAGCTCGTGCAAAAATCACCACCGTCCCAGAATTGATAAAGTCTGTAAAGATCACCAAAAATATCAATAAACCGTTCTCAACAGATACAATACTAAATAGACCCAATCACAACTAGACAAAAACATAACAAAACACTCCAAAAGAAGAGATGCACACACTCCAAGAGGAGAGACACACAAACACCCAAAAGATTGGGTTTTATTGCAGGAAATTAACGAGGGTAAACAATAAATGAAATGGGGCTTTCCACCGGATAAAACCAGTGGAAGCCCCTCGATTTATTTGAAAATACACAAACCTTAGAGGAGAGGAGAGGAGGGAGGCAGCTGCGAGTTTTTTTGATTACAACTTTTTATGTATTTTTTTAAAATTATAGGCAACGAATATGGCCAATATCATCCCGGCACAGTGTCTTACACATACACAATGTGTTGCCGCTTCAGTAAATTTTTCATAATATGGTCTAATTATAGCCAACTGCAATTGCTGCAAGCTACTTTAACGTAAAACGGAAACCTGGCGCAACAAAGGAAAATCAGAAGGAATTAATGAATTCTAGAACAATAATTAGTTCTTTGGCAGATGTCTATAAATACGAGCCTTTTGTGTCTCCTACAGAAATAAAACATGGAATTTGTTAAGCATGAGCATCCCCTGATCCTATATGATCACTATTATGGTGGTGAGGATGATGCTGGTTGCTATCTCTGTGACCAGCCATTTTATTCTGCACTTGCATACTCAGTCTATCGCTGCAGTACCCGAGAAAGGAGAAGCTCTCTCGACGAATGCAGTAGTTTGATTCTGCACAAAAGCTGTGCAGAATTGCCCGTCCAATTGACAGACTACTTTATGCACCCACAACATCCTCTCACCCTTGTTACCAAAATTCGACGTTATTATTTCGGCGCCCCCTGTTCAATCTGCTCTCACCAATCGTCGCATATGACAGTCTATTCTTGTGAGCTATGTCAGCTTTCAATATGTCTAAAATGTGTTACATCTCCACTTGTTTATCATGGCAGCCACAAGCAACACGCACTAGCGCTAGTACAGCGTTCGGCCTCTTTCTGTTGTGACGCCTGTGGTAAGGAGGCTAGCAGTTCGTCCTCGTGTAAATGCAGCAGTTGCCCCTATTGGATCCACATTAGTTGTGCACTCTTATCTTCTTCTTTCCAATCCAAATTTCATAGTCATCCTCTTCTCCTGGCCTATTCTTTTCCTAAACAGTATCTGAATTTCAAAAACAAGTGCAAAGTCTGCAAGGACTTAATAAAGCCTACACTGTGGCTTTACTATTGTGCCGGTTGCAGATTCTTTGTCCATCTCCAATGTGCCAAGGCTGAGACGATGACGAGGTTTGTGGAAAAATACACGCATAACTTACTTTTAACTGATTTATTTAAGAGTGAATATCACTTTACACGCCTTATATTTGGACGCTTTTTTCAATTTAGTCTCAAACTATATATGTTTCTTGTTATATTACGTACACCTCCATATCTAAACTCGTTTTCTTTGCACTATTTTGACCATATTGCGTCCAAATTGACTAAAACCATTAGCATGAGTTTACCATTAGCACGAGTTGGAGTAAAACATTAAATATTTATATAATTATAGTCTAAATTTAAATAAATATTTCATGTTTTACTTAAGCAAGTCGTGAAGGGGACCAAAACATATTCTACATCTTTACTTAAACATGCTTTTAATTATTGGCGTTTAGAACATTTTTTTTTTTGTTGTTGAGGCAAGCACAAAGTATTGTTTTTTTAGACGACACTACTATCATAATCAAGAGAAAACCAATATATGCACAAGTGTTATTAGAAAATGCTTCATGCATAAAATTTGTTGCAAAATCTCACAGAAAATGACATGTATGTTATGTTTTGATCGGAATGAACCCATGTATTCATATAAACATACCACCTCAATTGTCATGTCATTTTGTCCAAAAATCAGTACACAAATTTGTGCATATATGTAGCCCTACTCCAGATTATAATGCTCTATAATGTTATTAATTGCTAATATTTATGATATTGATTGATTTCAGACCACTGGGTGATGAATTTGGTAGTTTGATGCACTTGCCATGTCGAGATGAATCATCAGTAACCTTGTTGCGGCAGTTATTAATCCGTCAGATGATGATTAATCAGGGAGAAGCTGATGCTTTGACATGGACTTTTTCTCCAATTTTAACCATTACAACAGCAGAAGCCGCAGCAGAAGGAAGAGATGATAAGGAGGTGATCCATCACTGGTCTCACGATCAGCATCCCTTAAATCTTAGAAACAAATCCAAGAAAGACAACACTGAAGATTGTGATGATGAAACTATTCATATAGTGTGTGATGGGTGCACAAATCCAATCAACTCAAGTGCTACACCTTATTATGAATCAGGGCCGTCTGGGATTTTTTTGAGGCCCTGTGCTGACTTTAAGAATAAGGCCCTTCCAAATGACAAAATAAAATTTTAATATATTTAAAATAACAAGATATCATAAACAAAATTAGACTACTACAACCGAAAAATTGTTTGTTTTTTGAGTAGTTAGACTTGAATATGTGTGTGACCGTGTGGGATTTACTGCTTGTACAGGGTACTAGTTTGTGGGGAGAGAGAGAAGGAATAAGAAGAGACGTGCATGGCTAGGTCTTGGGAGTTGAGAATTGATTAGTGTTTAAATAAAATAATGATAAAAATTAAAGAGATATTAATTTTATATTTTATTTATCATGAGTATACCAAAAGATAGAAAGAAGCAGTTATAAATTGGGGGCCCTAAATTTTCATGGGCCCTGTGCTGTTGCACTTGTTGCACTCCCTCAAAACCGGCCCTGTTATGAATGCCATTCATGCCAGTATTTTCTCCACAGGTACTGCGCAGATTTGCCCAAACAGATGCAACCCTATAAGTTCCCCTATGAGTTTGAAACTCTACCCGATAATTATTCCCTAATTATTTATACCAAAATTTCTTCAAGCTACTTATTCAGATGTGATGGATGCAATCAGCTTAAAAGTGGAATATACATAGCCACCCATGATGGAAATTACAAACTCGATATTGTGTGTGCTACATTACCCAGTAAGATCAAACATGAAGCTTTCGAGCAACCCTTAGTTCAAGTCGTAGCTTCCACTCGGACCTATATGTTCTGCGATGCCTGTGGACTCCGTATCGGCAATAATGAAGTATTTTTTAATTCAAGAGCTCCGTGGTTCACTTTACATGCACATTGCGCGTTTAGACCACACAAACTGAACCACCCCTGGGATTCTCACGCCCTCACCTTGATTACTCCCGAGGACATCATCGAAGATCATCCTCAAGATTTCAATTGTGAACATTGCTCTGATGACATAGACGCAAACTACTGGTTCTATCATTGCAGTTTATGTGATCTCTCTTGTCATATGAAGTGCATTAATAAGTTGTATAGGTACTCTAATATCAATTTTAATGCTTCAGGAACACAGATTGAGCAGCAGAAGCTTCACGAGCACGGCCTCACGCTTGTTTTAAGTAAAAGAAAGCGTTGCTGTGCAAGCTGTAGTCGGCAAGTCTTTTATGCGCCCGTATTTCATTGTACCACTTGTAATTTTATTATTTGTCCGTCTTGTGTCCTCGATGTCGATGCTAGTCTGTTTGAATGATCTGGATACCAGCTCCAACCAATCTTTTGTATTTTGTTATTCCTGATCAAATTTAAATATATGAATTATTGTGTTATTTTTCATCTTAAAGTATTGTTGATAATTTTGACAATAACGAGAATATGAAAGCTAAAATGGAACTCTGTATTGAAGTGTAAAGTACAATTACAAGAATGTGTGTATTTAACCAACTAGTTAGTTTGAAGAAAGACAGAACTAACACTAGTTGTATCCATTTTGTTTCTAACTAACTGTGACAGCTCATCGTCTGATGTGGCAGAGAATATTCTTGATATATCAACTAACTCTGCTGTGTTATGTTGCTCTGTGTTATGTACTGCACGAAGTGCTTGGTGTTGTGCAGTACTCGACTCAATAATTATCGTGCAGGCCGATCGAGCGATACTATTATGCGATCCTTGGCTTCAAAACTAAACATATCATACACAATTCATCGACTCCTCGAAAGTGATTGCTTCTTCGTTTACGTTAGAATATATTCTATTCTCAGTTGTTTTAAATATTTGAACAACTTCTGCTTTATTACTAACATTTCATTGGAGAATTTAGTGTTGTCTTGAGCTTGAAGGATAGAGATGACAATCGGGTCGGTCGAAACGGGTTTAGTAAAAACCAAATCCTAACCCGATTTTTTTTTGTCAAATCCGAACCTGAATATAAAAGTAATCAAACATACAAACCCGCGAATAAGGCAAAGAACATATGAATTAAAAGTTTTAGCTCATCCAAGCAACAAGCAAGGAACCAAGAAATAGAAAATGATATGAACGGAATATTTGCAACTCTTAATTAATGTCATATTTGAGACATACCTTGTAGAAAAATAATTTATGAGTCGATGAATATTCATTTTGTTTAATAAGTGACTTGTAACATGTCCCATGTAATAACTTTTTATTATTAATAAATCCTTAAATAATTAAATGTAGCTTCAAAGGATGTCTTCTTAATACCCGTACTAATTATCCACCGAAGCAACAGAAATTTGCAAATGGAATTTGTGAACCATAGCCACCCACTAATCCTCAATGAAAATTTTCACGGTGGTGAAGAAGATGCTTGCTATCTTTGCAGAGAGCGATTACGCTCTACACCTCTGTACTCTGTCTATCGTTGCAGCAGCAGAGATAATACTAGCGGCCTTGCTGATGATGCTGTCAATTGTGTTAAGTTGTTTGTGCACAAAATCTGTGCCGAACTGCCCCTCAAAATCACAGACTACTTTAAGCACCCTCAGCATCCTATTACCCTTGTCCGTAAAATAGATCTTTCCCGCAAGCACTGTTCGATCTGTTTTTGGGCTTTATCGCATACCATAGTCTATTCTTGCAAGTCGTGTGATCTGACAGTTTGTCTAAGATGTGCTACATCTCCGCTTATTTATCATCCCAGTCACAATCAACACGCTCTAGCGTTAGTACAGCGCCAGGCCTCTTTCTGCTGTGACGCCTGTGGCATGGAGGCTAGCAGTTGGTCCTCGTGTAAATGCAACACATGCCCCTTTTGGATCCATACCAGTTGTGCAATCTTATCTTCTTTCAAGAAATTTCAGTTTCATATACATCCTCTTCTCTTGGCCTATTCTTTTCCTCAACAGTATCTTAATTTCAGACAAAAGTGCAAAATCTGCAGGTGCTTAATACAGCCAACACGGTGGTTTTACTATTGCGCCGGTTGCAGATTCTTTGTCCATCTCAATTGTACAGATACAGCTCTTGAGATGACGATGAGGTTAGTGGAATAACACACACTACATATACGTATCTGTATGTATGTGTGTTTTATTCATAATTTCTGTGCATGTTTGGCTGACACAACTTCTAGCTTTTTTTTATAAGAAGCCGACTTCTACTTTTCTTGATCCATTTGTGTAAAAAATCAGAAGCACTTATAAGAATCTGAGAATGTTAGCCTTTGTTTAAGGACTTCTACTTCTTTCTCAAACAGTTTAATCACTTATAAGTCTTAAATTATTTCTCAATTTTCTCAGTTATAAGCCTTCTACTTCTTTGTTTAAGGACACATGCTAAGCACTAAAATTGTGTTCACTTGGATGGAATGGAATGAAGTGAGAATGGAATGAATTTTGTACTCTAAAATGATGTTAATCAAAGAAAATGTATATATTTTTCATTCCTTCAATCATTTGATTCATACTATTTTAACTAGAATTCTAACTCGCATGCTTTGGAACGAATGCTCATTCCATTTCTACATCATGTCGTTTCCTTACAATTTTTATCACAAAAAATTTAAACACATTCATATTTAGTTACTAGTATCTCATACTCTTTTCTTTCTCCATAAATTCTCTATATAATTTTTCATTCCATTCCATTAACACAGTCTAAATTCAATACAATTAATTCATTTTGTTTGACCCCTATTTTTTTAATAATAATAGACTCTTGCATATACAAAAATTACACCAATCAAAATGAGCAAAATGTATTAAATTAATTAGTACTTAGAATGTGTCGTGGGCTTAGTAGATAAACAGAGCAAACATTGTGGTGCACAAAAACAGCAAAATATACATTCCTTTTTGCTCATATTAATTGTTCCTCTTTATGATATTAATTGATTTCAGACCATCAGAGGATTTTGGTAATATGGTGCACCTACCTTCTCGAGATGAATCATCACTAAACTTGTTGCGGCAGTTGTTCATCCATCAGATGATGATTAATCAGAGAGAAGCTGAAGCTTTGATGACGTGGTCTTTTTCTCCAATTTCAACGGTTACAGCAGAAGTAGCAGGGCCTAGTAAGGAGGTGATCGATCACTGGTCTCACTATCAGCATCCTCTAATTCTCAAAAAATGCAGTACTCTTAATACACAGTTGATGACGGTGAAAGACAACGATGAAGAATCTGATGCTGACACTTTTATAGTATGCGACGGGTGCACAAACCCAATCAACTGCAGTAATACATCTTACTATGAATGCCATACATGCAATTATTTTCTCCACACGTATTGCACAGAGTTGCCGAAACAGATGCAACCTTATAAGTTACCTTATAAATTTGCCCCTTTACCCTTTAACAAATCCTACCCGATCATCTTTTCCAAAGTGCTATTTGTTCAAATGTAATGGGTGCAACTATCTTAAAAGCAGAGTACACATAACCACCCGTAATGGAGATTACAAACTTGACATCGGGTGCGCTACGTTACCCAGTGAGATTAAACATGAAGCTCATCAGCACCCCCTAACTCAAACCGTAAGCAGCTGGGATTATTATCAACAAGTCAATAGTTGCGACGCCTGTGCGCTTCGTTTCGCTGAGAAAGAACTCTATTTTAAATGTGACCTTTGTTTCTTCAAAGTACACATACAGTGTGCACACAAACTGAAGCACCGCTGGGATTCTCACCCCCTCACCTTGATCACTCCCGAGAACATCGTCGAAGATCATCCCCATGATTTTAATTGCGAACATTGTTCTGAAGACATTGACACCAACTACTGGTTCTATCATTGCGATTTATGTGATCTCTCTTGTCATATGTCCTGCATTAATAACTTCTACAGATACTCTGCTATCAATTCAGGGATTCGAACATTCAGCTGCGCCAGAAGGTTCACCAGCACGGGCTCGAACTTGTTTTAAGTAAAAGAAAGCGTCGCTGTGGAAACTGTCATGGCCAACTCTTTCTTTCGCCGGCACTTCAATGTACCCCGTGTAATTTTATTATTTGTCTGTCTTGTGCCGATGCTGATCAGTTTGATTAATTTCTACATCTCACTTGTTTATATTATTATTTTCTTTAGAGCAAATGTATAACATTATTTTACACTTGTTTGATTATAATTGCGTGGAATACGATCTTCAGTTTGGATGCAGAATATTGTACAATTGTTCCTTAATTAATAATTCAAACCGACGAGACGGGCAAAGAATGTATGAGTAATGCTAGGTCCACAGAAACGGATACAGAAAGATGTACAGAATGACATGGATTCTACTATCTTCTGTACAGAACATAGTGGAATCCACGTCATTCTGTACATCTTTCTGTATCCGTTACTGTGGACCTAGCATTACTTGGCAAAGAATATATGAAATGCAAGAAACTACGTAAGAAAAAAAGTGAAGAAGATTTTCGAATCTTGATAAGTACATCTGTTGGAATATGGGCTGATGAAGAAAAGGTTATTTAGGTTGCTTTGCTAGTGTGCTACCGCCAATAGAGAACTCAGACACACATTTTAAAATTTCTATAAAATATAATTTTATAATAGATGTTTAGTCTGAACTAACTATGCTTGCTTTTTCCTGTCTAAACAGAACTTAGCAATATGGAATTCGTTAAGCATAACCATCCCCTAATCCTTGATCAAAACTTTCACGGTGGTGTAGAAGATGCTTGCCATCTCTGCGACGAGCCTTTACGCTCTCCACTTATGCACTCCGTCTATCGTTGCAGCAGCAGAACTGATGGCGGCAATATTGCTGATGAAAATGTTGATTGTGTTAACCTGTTTGTGCACAAAAGCTGTGCAGAACTGCCCCTCAAAATTACAGACTACTTCATGCACCCACAACACCCTATTTCCCTCGTCCCAGTAGAATCAACCAACTCGAATTGGTCCTGTTCGATTTGTCTAGAGGATTCCTCGAGTAAATTCAGATATTCTTGTCATTCTGTAAATTGTCTAGACTTAAAAGTTTGTCACAAATGTCTTACATCACCGCGTGTTCATCATCCCGGTCACAATCAACACGAACTGACCATAGTCCAGCGTCCAGCCTCTTTCCGCTGTTATGCTTGTGACAGCAATCATAAGGACTCGTCGTCATGTAAGTGCAACATTTGTCCCTTCTGGATTCACATGAGTTGTGCTCTCTTGCCTTCTTCTTTCCGGCTTCCATTTTATAAAATACGTAGATCGCATAAACACACGCTGCTCTTGGCCTATTCTATTCCTCCACTCTATGCTAAATTTAACCAAAAGTGCAAAATCTGCGAGCTTCTCTTGAGCCCGGCACAATGGCTTTACTATTGTGCCAGTTGTAGATTTTTTGTGCATTTTCGATGCGCTACCTCCATTTGGATAACCAAATCAAAGGAGAGGATTCCATGGTTAGTAGCATATGTGCATTTTTTTAATTTTTTATGTATGTACATGTATTTATTTGGTTATCCATTATACTTCTGTTTGCAGGACTGATGGCGCTTCCATTACTGGATTATTACGCAGCATCAACAGAAAACCGTCAAATTCTGAGTACTTCTCGTTGTTCTTGAATAACATTGTCATGAAATATGAAATGATCACAGATTCAAGTATTGTTTTTTTTTTTTTGCTAGAAGATTCAAGTATTGTTGTTGTGTTGCGAAACAAAATTATGGAATAATTTTTATCCTTATTGCTGTAGAACAGAAATCTATACTTGTTTGGCATGTAAAAGCATAAACACTGCTGTTTCACCAATGTAACTTGTGAGAACTTGTTAAGTTTTGCACCATTTTATTATACTATATAAGTTGTTTGGCTTGCAAAAACATAAGGAGTACTTACAAACTTGTTAAGTTACTAAAACCTCGAGGTATTAGAAATAAATTACGAGGTCATTAGGAAAAGAATTTGTCGCAAGTGCACAAGATTACATTGCTCTCTCTTCTTAACTATGATTCATGACGTTGGTTCATTTCAGATCTCCTGAATCTGACGATGATATGGTGTACCTGCCCATGAGTTCTGAATCTTCAGTACAATCTTGGCGACGGCTTTTAATCTCTCGCGTAACGAGTAGTCATGAAGAAGATAAGGATGTGATTAATCACTGGTCTCATGATCAGCATCCACTATTTCTCAGAAAAAAATTTAGTACTCCTCCCTGTACAAAAGCACCAGCGGTGAATTTGAACAATGCTGACGATGACACCATCATATTATGTGACGGTTGCACAAATGCCATCGACTCTAGTAACACTTCGTATTATGAATGCCGCCTGTGCAATTATTTCCTTCATCGTTGCTGCGCTGAGTTGCCTAAACAGCTACAATCCCCACATCTATTCTACCGAAGATTGTTATATGATTTATCTTCGAACTATTTATTCAGATGTGGAGTGTGCTTTTTGCTGAAAAGTGGGATGCGCATGAGCATTAGGCATTACCAACTTGATATCGGCTGTGCTTCGTTACCTAAATATATCAAACATGAAGCTCATTCGCATCCACTTACTCAAGTCTTAGGCCTGAGTTTTTCGCGGTGCCAGGCATGTGGACTATCTTATGAAGAGGAACTTAACTTCGACTGCACATTTTGCCACCGCTTCAAATTATGTGGAACATGTGCACTGAGACCACGGAAACTTGAGCACCGCTGGGATCCTCACCCCCTGACCTTGATTACGAATCCTGAAAACATCATCGAAGATCATCCTCAGGATTACAATTGTGAACATTGCTCTGACGACATAGACACAAACTACTGGTTCTATCATTGCGGTTTATGTGATCTATCTTGTCATATGAGTTGCATTAAAAAGTTTTACAGGTACTCTAATATCAAGTTCAACACCTCCGGTATCAAGATTGAGCAGAGGCTACACGAGCACGGCCTTACACTTGTTTTAATCAAAAGAAAGCGTCGCTGTGGATGCTGTGATTGCGACTTTGAGAATGCGCCAATGCTTCAATGCACGCCTTGTAGTTTTGTGATTTGTATATTTTGTGTCAACCCTGGCCTTAAATTACGATATGGATCATCCTTATGATTTGATTGTAAGTTATTAATTTGGTTTTATGCATTGGTAAGCATTATTGGCTTGTTAAATGATTTATTCTTGGTAGATGGTGCAATTAAGTTGAAGATGAATGAATGTATATGCAAAATTCTCAAACGAAGTATCAATGAACTCTTGATCAGATGATATCGTTTCAACCATATATTCGCTAAGCTAACTGGGCAGCTTTTCACATACTCGTAGATCTGTTATAGTTGTTACATAGTTTTGCTTGGTGCCAGTCTCATTTTTCAGAAACCCAAGAAACAACACACCGTCTCTCTGTCCTTTGCTGAAGCAGAGTATCTGCATTGCCAAAAATCTATGCACTCAACACATTGATATCGATTGTCATTTCATTCATGAGAATGTATGCTCTGGCTTAATCTCATTGTCTTATATTCTAGCCTAATCATGAGAAACCATGACATTGCAAAGGTAAATGCAAGTCATAAATTAATGAATACGAAGTTCTTTCTTTACAATTCCCTTCCCTTCTACTGTTAATCTCACTGCAAATATACAAGTTTAGCAAAAGGGTGGCCTTAAGGCATCAAGTGAGGCAAAGAATAAAAACATAAAGAAAGGAATGGAATAGTTATTCACGAAAGTTAAACCGGTGATTCTTAATCCATACCACAAGTAAAGAATATATAAGGAACATGAGGCAAACATAGAGCTGTAATTCGAATCAGGCATCTCGCGAGCTGGCCCGGCTCGAACTCGTTTAACTGGGATGGGCTCGGCTTTAACGAGTCGTATTCGAGCAAAGGTTCTGGCTCGTTTAATTAAGCGAGTCTGCTCGACTCGACTGGTGAAATTAAACGAGCCAAGTTCGGGTAAAGTTTTAGGTTCAATTAAGTGTAAAATTATACGAGCTGACTCGCTCGACTCGTTAAAACCAAACGAGCCAACTCGACACGACTCCTGAAATTAAACGAGTCGAGTTCGGGCAGAGGTTTAGGCTCGATTAGCTAATCGAGCCGGCACGGCTTGACTCGATTGAACTTGGCTCGAATTAGGCTCGGATCGAAACTCGACTTGCTTGACGCGAATTACAGCCCTAGGCAAACACACGAGGCTTGATTGGTCAGTCGAAAAAGACATTACACAAGTCGCCTCGTCGCTCGTCTGAACACACAAACACATGGCATTCATTGAGCACAGGCATCCTCTCATTCTGAATGAGAAATACTATGGTGCCGAAGGCGATGTTTGCTACATCTGCAAGGATGCACTACACTCTCGGCTCATGCACTCCATTTATCGTTGCTGCAATAGCAACATTAGCGACAGCAGTAGCTCAGGCGATGATATCAAGCCTTTTTTCAGTAGCCAGATGGTCAAGAAGAGCCTAGGAAATACAGAGTTCTGTGTCCGGATTACTGAAAATGAAATAGATTGCTCCAAGTTGTTTATTCACAGAAGCTGTGCAGAGTTGGCTTTAACAATTTCAAACTACCATATGCACCCACACCATACTATTTTCCTCAAGTCTGAGATGAGGGCGAGTTGCAACATTTGTAGTCAGGGGCTAACAGGCCTACTCGGCTATACTTGTCGAGAATGTTGGTATTACTTTTGTGTAAAATGTGTTACATCTCCGCGTGTTCATCATCCAGGGCACAATCAGCATGAACTAACGTTAGTCCAGCATCCAGCATCGTTTCGTTGCTATGCTTGCCAAGATGATCTTTACCCGCCTTCCTCTTCATGTCAATGCACCATATGTCCGTTTTGGATTCACTTGAAGTGTGCTCAGTTACCTTCTCTTCTTAAATATAAATTTCATAGACATCCCCTGCTCTTGTCCTATTCTCTTCCGCAACAGTATCTAAGGTTTCGTCACTACTGCTCAATCTGCCATGCCACCTTGAGCCCAACCCAGTGGCTCTATCACTGTGCCAATTGCAGATTTCTGGCACATATCAGTTGCGCTACGTCAACAACAAAGACTTCTCAGAGATTGAGGTTAGCATCCTATGTACTTGTTCATGTTTCATTTGTTATTATCCTAGTACAGAAAATCTGATTTATTATCCCTTCCTATTTATCTTATACAGTAATTAACTTGAATGCCTCGGATTTATTACAGCTCATCTGATGATGAATACAAAAATCTGGTGCACTTGCCTATGCCAGATGAAACATCAGTAAACTTATTGCGGCAGTTATTCATAGAAAAGATGATCAGTAATCATAATGCATCAAATGACACGGATTCTTCATTTGCTTCTTCTAGTAGCATAAAAGGCGCAGCCCGTGAAAATGTGCTGATCAATCATTGGTCTCATGAACACCACACACTTGTCATGATAAACAAACATGATGCAGCTGACGATCACCTTATTGTCAGAGATAATAATGGTGATAATAGTATAGTATGTGACGGATGCACCAAACCAATCTATGCAACTGAAGTATCTTATGCATGTCATCTGTGTAAATATTTTCTCCACAGGTATTGCGCGAAGATGCCAAAGCAACTGCAATCTACGCGTTACCAAGACGGCCTAATGTTGCCTGACATCTCATCTTACTTTTTCTTCATTTGCAACGGATGCAAATTTCCTAGCAGTGGCATGCGAATGATGACTGAAAAAGGCGATTTCCAGCTAGACATCGGATGTGCATCGCTCCCTCGAAGCATCAAACATGAAGCTCATCACCACCCCCTTACACAACATGAAAGTGGTCTTAATAAAGAGTGCACAGCGTGCTTAAGAGATATAGACGACTATGAAATCGTATTTGGCTGTGACAAATGCCGATTCTATCTCCACGGAAGATGTGCCCTTAAGCCATACAAAATTATCCACCGTTGGGACCGTGATCACCCCCTTTCCTTGAATCTAAATCTCGACAACATTGAAGATCATCCTCATGACTTCAATTGTGAATATTGCTCCGAAGACATCGACCCGAGCGCCTGGTTCTATCACTGCCGTTATTGTGACATATCATTTCATATCCACTGCATTGATTTATTTTACAGGTATTCACATATAAAGTTCGGGATATCGGTTGACATTGATCACCAGCTGCATGAGCATAGTCTCACAGTTGTTCTCAATGAAAGGAAGCGTTGCTGCGGAATATGCCATCGGCAGCTCTGTAATCCACTCTCGTATGCTGCACCAGTCCTCGAATGTGAGACCTGCAATTTCATTATTTGCATGTCTTGCGTTCACCCTCAATACATACAGAGCGGATCTAGCATGGTATTTTTAGAGGGCACCGAGCAAATTTTTGAAAAATAGATATTATGTATTTTCAAACTCTTTTCCGAACATTTTTATAATTTCATAAAATTTAGAATTATGTAAAATTGTCGAAATATTTTAAAAGAGAACACGTTTCCGGTGTCACTTTATGGATCTGCCCTGTTGGAATGAAAATTCATAGTTTTGTATGACCAACCAATGAAGACGTTGTACGAAGTGTCCTGTCCATATCTTTCATTCGAATGCTAATCAAAAAATTCTATACGGTTCCTAGTGTCATCTAGACCAGTACAATACATAACGGATTCTTGATTTGAAATAAAATAAAAAAAGAAATAAAGTATAATGCCGTATCACTCCATTGATCTATTTATAAATTGTTATAGAATTCATTGTCCACAGTGTTCAGTTTTCTGGCTAGTGACATGTTAGATGTGAAAATGAACTAACAGCGACTGTCTAGCTATGAAATTAATGATCAAGACACGCTAGATGCGTACACAACGTTCAGTTAATCGGTCCAGGTTTGATGATCGTTGATTTTTATCGATAGACAGATGCAACTTTCTACAGTCATCACAGTGCTGTAAGATCATTGATTTATTGAATTTTTTATTAATCAAAAAATATTTTACTAATTACACTTTGATTTGACAAAAAATTACTGATTTGTATCAAAAAAATTCTAACAAATTTCTGATATTTTAAATCGACAGATCAATCGATTATTTTTTATTTCTGATTTATACGACTATACATTTTTATTAAGAAATTGAAGACTTAACGCTGGTGAAAAAAAAATAAAAAATCACCAATTATATATTGTAACAATCATCTACGAGAAATTCGAACGATGATCATCTCAAGCAACTTCCTATGCTTCGAGTCAGTACTTGTTCTGCTTTATACTCTTGTCGATCTTCAATATATTTCATTTTCTTCGGTCACACGTATAATTTCGTAAATCTGGCTTAGTAAAGTCTAACGAAAATTCTAAAAAAGAAAAGATAATATCATTTCCCATTCAACCACTGTCTACGTCACAACTACTACTTGTCTCTCACCTTCATAAAATATCATTTTCCATCATTTTTATATCTTTAAACAATAAATAATAATATAATTATTCGTTTTCTGGCTGACCTAGCCAAGCTTCATTTTCAGTCCTCTATAAAATGATTAATTTTCCCACCTCTTGTGTTGTTTACTGATGATGAACAAGAGACAAGAAGTAAATTAAAGCAGGGCTTTGCCTTTATAACACTCAAGCATGTTGAGAATAAAGACATGGGAGCAAGTAGAATATCTTGAATGTGTCAATTCTTGCGAGTATAAAAATGAGTCACAAATCTTAACTATTTGTATTAGAAAATTGTTGATCGGTTTAGAGCTTGTCCTGTTTTTTGTCTCTAAGCTCTTGGAATGAGATGATTCCAGCAGTGGGTAATAATGTTCATCTACATTCATTAATGTGTGTATATGTACGTGTGGCCAAAACTCAATTATGCACTCGCAAACATATTGCTGCTTATTCTTTCAGTATACTCCCTCCATTTGCCGGTTAAATTGATCAAATTTTAACTGAAATTTATTAATATTTTATTAATTGAAAAAATAGAAAAAATATGTCATCCGAAATAATTTTTAATCTACTTTAAAATGTATTTTTAGTTTTTTAAAATAATGAGAGAGTGACTTATAATCTTTGGTCAAAAGTTAGTCAATTTGACTAACAAAAATAGAATTATGACAACTAAAAAGGGACGGAAGGAGTAATAAATAAAAAGAACTTGGTTAAATTTAGAAAGAACTTCCTCAAAAAATGAGTGGTCAATTGTCCACATTTTTTTCACAACACGCAAAATTTTATTTATTGTTAACGTACAGTAAACTGCATGCCGTGATCTTTGAACTCGTATCCAACTTAACCAAATATTGATGCATTGTCAAACTTTTTATATAATTAGGTCAGTATCCAGCCTAATATAAGGGTGAGATAAATAAATCCAGGGCATATTAAGGGTGCATGAATCCGGGTTAAAAACAATGATAATATTTCACTTGCTCGAAGAATGAGACAATGTGATAATATATTCGCTTAATCATTATTTTGTGAGTATAGCTAAAATGAGGAGAAAATGACATAATTATCACAATTTTAAGAATATGTATTGGAATATTATTTTTCAAATTAGTATCCAAAAGTATCATCCTAATATCTATTTAAAAATGAGTAACCCCTATTGATTCATATTTAATGTCAGCGGATGAGAATGATAGTCGATAGTATTAAAATACATTGGATGTATGTGTATAAAAATATGGTATTGTATAAGATACAAATTTTAATTAAATATTGTTAATGGATTTGATAATATGATTTATTTTAATTATTATATAAATATAAATAAGTGTTATATCCAAGTTACCATCACTACACCAATTCTTGCCAATTACGTCGGAAAAGACGCAGCGCAAAACTTACGACGGAAAACCACTATTCGTCATATGTTCTGATCAATACTTATGACGTATCAACCTTTTGTCGTATGATTCGCTAGAATTCAGGCGCGACCTAATAAAATATAATAAATCTTTTCCCGCGAAAAAAACTGTCGTAACAAACCGTCGTAAGTTAACATATCTACCTAATTAAAGACAAAAAATAAATGAAATAAAATAATTTTTGTTTCTGTCCTAATTATGCCCTCGTAAGTTCATATAATTATATAATTAATTATATCTATTTTAAAAAAAGGAAAATAAATGAGAATGATAAGTTTTAATTTTTCGTCGTAATTTAACCGTCATAAGTTAGCATATATACCTAATTAAAGACAATAAATAGTTGGTTGAACTATGGAAAACAGTCAAACAAAACTTTTGCTTAATTATGTAGTATTAAGTTTATGGCAGAATGTTTGGTACCAATGGATGGTCTTAAGATACTTTTGGCGCCAATGATTGGCCTTTTTGATATAAAAACTTTAGTCTTTTATCTAATATAGATATTTTGCTGCAATTGTTTTGGATGGAGTTTTGGTTGTATGGTATTGGGCAGGTTATTTATATATAATTTGGTATACTAGAATAATGGCCGGGAACTGGAAAAACAAAAATTTGTATATTAAAATCGCGGTTATTTACGACGGAAAAATCTATCATATTTTATGGTTGATAATATGGTCATTGGGGTCTACATGATAAACATACGACGGAATATTTCATCGAACATTACAGTCCTGTGGCTGAATTAACGACGGAATATTTCGTCTTATATTATCGGTGATGATTAAGTAGTGGGGTCCACACTGAAAATACAACGGTTTCTATAGTTGATGAATTGAGCAGTGGGGTTTAGGTGGCTGTATTTATGACTTTTTTCCGTCATAAATATGTAGGGTCCACGATGTAAATACGACGAATTTGTTCGACATATATTGTGGTTTGATAAAATTGAGCAGTGGGGTCCACGTGGCTGACCTTACAACGAAAGTGATAATTTGCGACACAATTTAAGTTACCGATCATTTTTTTTTAACTTCAGACGCCAGCAAAAATGACGGAAGCGTTCTGTCGTAAATAGTATTAATTACAATGGAAAAGGTTGAAAAAATCAGTCGTAAATGACCAAATTGATGTAGTGCATGTTACGGGTTACCCAGTAATAAAAATAAAATAATTGTGTTTGATTGAAAATTAAATGAATGTTGATGAACGATAAATAATAGCTTCGTGTAGTTGTAATATTTTAATATTTTCGACAATAATAAAAAATAAATTAGAATTTATATTGCGATAAATAAATTATATAAAAAATTGTAGATTAAATAATTACAAATATAATTTTTATACGACACTTTATATTTTTTATATAGTATGTTTATTTATATATTTAAAAATATAATTGATATCAATTTAAATACTTTTTGATCATCACCTCCAAAAAATATTTTTAATAACTGAGGAGGGGACTTGTTCGCTAATGAAGGAAGAAACTAAAAATTTTGAGTTGGAAAAATAAAATATATTATTATCATTGTAATAGTCCCCAATATCTAGTAAAAATTGTTTAAATTCGAATAGTAGGATTCTAGGTTAATGAGACTATGATAAGTACATGAGACTATGATTAGTATATATGAGCTTAGATTTTTAACTATACTTTCATATAGTATATATTTAATCTGTACAATATTAGAAATAAATGTTAAATAAGTGTTTAATTTATGTATGTCCCTCCACTACAAAAAACTGGACAAAACCGACCGGCTAAAATCGACCGCCTAAAAAAAGTGTCGACTTAAACCGACCGGTGAGAATCGGTCGGTTATGAGACAGCACGACGTCGTTTTGCCTTGCCGGCAAGTTCCAGACATTTTATAACCGACCCGGTGAACAACGGTCGGTTTTACGACTGATGTGTACAGTTTTTAACCGACCACGTTGTCGGTCGGTTATGTTGTTATGAAAATTTAATTAATTTTTAAATGAATTATGAGTTTGAACGACGACGTTTAATCTCGGAAACCAAAACCGACCACTAGCGGTCGGTTTTAAGCCTATTATATACATATAAATTTTTTTATTTATTTGGAAAATAGATTACATAAACTTGTCAGAGAAGGGGTTACGACACCGTTTTGTCATAAATATTATAACCGACCGGCGCCGGTGGGTTTTAATTCGTAAGTTTGCTTAATTTGATTCTCCCCCACCAGTCTCTTTTTCTTTTTCCCCAACTTATTTTCTTCCTCTTCTCTTCCCCAACTTATTTTCTTTTTCAAAAAGTTTTGTCAAGTCAACTTTATTCACATTAAAATTTGTCCTACATTACATGAATCTCTCTTCTTTCAACACAAATTAATCTTATATATTCTGAATTTTTGAAACTCAAATTTATTCATATTTCACAATGCACTAAATCTCTATATTTATTGTACTTTTTTTGAAACTTAACTATATTCTCATTTTTTCAACGCAGATTAATGATATATGAGATGAACTAACTTTTTTATTAATATGCGTGTTTTTTTCAAAAAGGACATGTATATTGAGACAGCAGGGGTGGGGGAGTAATATACTCTCGTATGTCACCCACTTACCTATGCCAAGGATCCAACCCAGACCGTAAACATACATACATGTTCTATGGACAGTCTTGCGCCCTAAAATTAACATTACTGGTGGTAACTGGCTAGTCTGAAGCTAGCTAGTGTCCATGAATGGATTAATACTAGCTAGGCAGCTATCCATAAGGTTTTAGTTTCTATGTTATATGATCACTTGATGTGCAAAACAAATTTAAAAGAAAAGCAAGTACAGAAAAGACTCAGATCGAAGGAGCCAATAGGACCCACATTACTGATTTCCAGACCTTTATCAATATATATTTCTTGCAGCCCCACAATTTAAGCAAAGAAAAGGGTGATTGCGCTTTAGGTCTAGCTACAAACCAAAAAAAGTAGATATACTGGATCAACAGCTAGCCAGAGCTGAGTGCCCACCATTTTATCTCTACGTTCTTGATTACCCAAATTGCTTCACTAATTTCTTCTCTTATAAATTAATCACTTCTCTTGAGAATACTTTCATGTATTTACAAGTATTTCAACAAATAATTAATCCCCCTATCAGTTATCATTTTAACTAAACTGATCAGTTCATTCCAAGTGATCTATGGAGGAAGCTAGGTATTGGATGTGGACGAAACAAACTACGGCTAATTTGAGTTCTGAAATTCTGGTATCAACCAAACCTTCGTCTATCGGAGACTCGTGGGAAGAACAAGCTTTTGCAGAGGATGCAGCTGGTCCTCTTGGTGGATGCATATGGCCTCCAAGATCTTACACTTGTACTTTCTGCAGAAGAGAATTTAGGTCAGCTCAAGCTCTTGGAGGTCACATGAATGTCCACAGAAGAGATAGGGCTAGACTTAAGCAGTCTCCGAATTCAAATACCAGTCATCTTGTAAGTCCAAATTCATCTTTAGGTTTTCACCAACACCCTCCTGATCTGGTAAGTACCTTGGTTCATAACAATTCTGAGGACCAGGAAATTATGAAGTTGCCTTCTATGGTTCCTGTTCCAGTAACACAAGTCATGAAATTTGAGGAGAAGGCATTTTCAGCCCCATATTTTTCTTCTCCTACTATGAAAGAGCAACAGAACAAGAACTCGACGTTATCACCTCTACTATGGTCAAGTTTTATTGCTGACAGATATTGTAATATTGGTGATTGTGATAAGCAAGAAAAGAATTATAATTTTCCTGAATCTAAGAATATTAGGGATAAGAGGAATTATGTTGAAGCTGATTTATCTGCAGAGAGCCTGAAGATTCTCATATGTGAAGATGATAAGCAAACTTCTGCTAACGGTAAAAAGGATGAAAATACGAGCTTCAAGAGACGAAGATTAACTGACGATGCAACGGTCTTGTTTTTTCCAAACACAAATTCAGATAAGAGAGATATTAATGGTTCTCCTGAATCAGAGGTTTTTGAAATTAGTCATAACTCCAAAGAGGATTTAGATCTTGAGCTAAGGCTGGGCGCTTGATCTTTCCACCAAAGGTGAAGTGAAATCGACTATTAATTCAAATATGTGCTTATAATATAAGATAGTACTGCTTCATCTGTGCATTTCTGATATGTATTTCCTTTTTCCTGTGAAAATCGTATTTACTATTACAGACTGATTAATTAAGGGTTTTCTTTGAGTATATGATTAGTTGCTTCTGGCTGATTTATTTGATAGGTTAAAACTGATGTAGTACAAGGAAATCCAGAATGTTCTTAAGAAACTATCTATATCCACATATATATATAGTAGACAAATAGTGAAATGAATGTTTGAGATATACATGATCAACACTTTGTCCCTATTGAACTGATCAAAGCTGTAGTTCTTTATCTAATCATATTTTTGCAGGGGAGATGTCAATTTTTCGGTTATGTGTTATATGAAGTTCCTAGGTGTAGATAGTTAAGTACGCAAATCCATTGAGTTATATAGGCCGGAATTAGGTTTTTGTTCTTGAAACAAATTGTCTTAATTATTGATAAGATATTGAGTAATACATTATGTGAGTTTGATCATCTCAATTTCCTACAGACTCTATAAACTCATATTAGTAGGTTGTTTGTTTTAGGGTTTCAAGGATGTTGATGATATGCAGATTAAAACAGAATGAGCTAAATCTTCCTGATTGATGCGATAAGTAGGCACCAAAATAGTATAACCGTGTATACATCTTCATTAGAAGCACAATCATAGTTTTTTCGATATATCTGATCAAGCCCTGAAGTTGTCTATTACAGTGGTTAATAAACTAGCTAAAAATGCATGAATTCTGGTGTTCTTAACTAGCCCTACGTCCTGCATAAAACCTCACTGACATTCTTACAGTTATTCTTTTGAAAAATACATTATTATGTCAGATACATCACTACATGGATTCCCTTTCTTCAATTCTTTATTCATCTTGAATTATTCACTCATGCATTATCATATAATCCTCTGATCTGTTTCAGTCAAGATCATGGATCTCCCCTATAAATGCAGATACATCCACACACTTCCGTTGTTTTTCGACTTTTCTCTGTCTTTTGATAATCCCTCCAAAATTCACACCAACTCTGAGGAATCATTCCATTATAGTATTCTTCACAATACCCTTTTCTTATTATATTTTTGGATGAAGATCATGGAGAATATAATCGCATCGTCAGTCGTAAGGCGGTAACAACGGGGATTTTGTTTCTTCCTTGATATCTTATTTTAGTTCTTCATTTCCCTACCAAATTGTAGTACAGAATGTATTATGAGGAATATAGAATAATGACTGGAGAATAAAGAATAGGACCCTTCAAGACCCTAGGCAGTAGTAATAGTACAGAGCTCCAGCTACTTCATTAATTAAGAATTTGAGGACTATGTATCCCGTGTGTTCAATGTCAAATATAATCAGCGACCAAAACACGGGGCTAGTCAAGGCTTCAACATTCTGACGAATTGGGAGATGACTTTAATTAAAAAGTCGAGAGGTACTTATAAAGAGTTAAGAATACTAGTTTTTAATTTATTTTAATGATTTCTGCTTCTTTTCCAAACACTTTAATTACTTATAAGTCTTAACTTGTTTTTACCTTCTACTTCACTTCTTTACTTAGTTTAAACAAAAAGCACTTATTTTAAGCTCACTCAAACGGCTCTTTAGTAGCTATGAAAATCATTTTAAGCCCGACTGATTTAAAAAAATTACTGAAATTTAATTTATCCCCAACACAAAATCCTTTGCTCTTGAATATTACATTGTAGACACTCTAATAATTTGCCGACACTGATTTATTATTATTTTTCTTTCGGAAATTATAATAAATAAGAGAACATTATTGTGTTCTTGGGTACTGAAAAAATACTAAAATAGTGCAAGGGGAATTTAAGATGACTGTGCAGGATTTGTCCGGATTAGGGTTGTTGAGTTGTATAGGTATATTTTGGTATGCAGAGATCTCTGATGAAATGAATTAGCAGTGAGAGCTGAGACAGAAGAATTGCACATGGGAAGTTAAAGAATGGGAGGTCATATTCTTTGGTAGCTAGCTGTGTTTCTCTGTTAAGAGTATTTTTGTAGTTCCAAGATATTACTATATTCAGAGATTTCACAGCAAATATTACATGCACTACGAAGTAGACAAGCAGTTGTGTATTTAATTTGCATGGGAGGGAGGTCCAGTTTCACGGACTTGACATACTTCATTTTGGTAGACAATTAAACTACAGGCTTTTTTTGTCTCTTTAGATGGATGTGGTAGAATACTTTAGTCAAGTTACTTCTTTTTCCGTCTCTTTACATGGATGTCGTAGAATACTTTAGTCAAGTTGTTTAATATAAAGAATTCGTAAGGATTTCGAATTCATTCATCATGGATAACAAGCACAGATGGTTTCTATCATGACTGATAAGATTGGAGTTGATTGTATTTTACATTCATCACTAATATATTATATAAAATTAATGAATAAATATAATATTATGTTACATATAAAAACGGAGAATTTTAGGATGAATAGTGTAAGGAAACATTAATCTCCGGTCCCGTCTCGATCGATCTCCAGATTTTCATAAAACCTTCCCCGACCGTATTCGAGAAAATCTCCAATTTACATATCATAATGGAACGGGATGGAATCGGGGCAGTCCGCGGGAAAGGAAATTGGGCCTGCGGACTGGTGCATTGAAAGAAGATTATTTCATTCACCAGCTGTATGTAAGAGCACTCCAAAAAACAGGGCAAAACCGATAGGCTAAAACCGACCGGTTAAAATAAGTGTCGGCTTAAAACTGACCGGCGTATATCGGTCGGTTATAATCAAACACGACGTCGTTTTGTCTTGCTGGCAAGACCCAGACATTTTTTTAACCGACCACGGTCACGACGGTCGGTTTTAATGCTGACGTGTACGCATCATAACCGGCCGGCTCCTCGGTCGGTTACGTCGTCATTTTGGAAATTTAATTAATTTTTAAATAAATAATGAGTCTGAACGACGACGTTTTATTACAAAACGACTTCGTTTTGTAATAAATCTCATAACCGACCGGCTTCGGTCGGTTATATGGTTTATATTTAATTAGTTTTAAAATAAATTATAAATCAAAACGACGGTGTTTTAACTCAAAAAACAAAACCGACGGCAGTCGGTTTTGACATGTTATTTCATAATCAAACAGAGCCGGCTCTATTGTTGAAGCTTAGCGTCACACTAGAAAGTGCCAAAATATTATTTCATAAGCTATTATATTTTATAATATATCATAGTATATATAGTATTTAAGTATATATTTTCTTTAAAAAGTTATATATCTATGATGAAAATAAATTTAAGATTATTTTCTGAAAACTTAGAAAACCAAAAACAAACAATAGGATTAGGCTAATATAAGATACATATTGTTATATTTATAATATAATTAAACATGTATTTTATTTGTCACGTAGATAAAATAGAATATTAGATGCTACTGCTACACTATTCTTGCTACACTATTCTTGTCATTACATGCTATTTATCCTAAGTTTTATTCCAATTTTTTTTCAAGTGTTGTGACAAATAAATGATTGATTTTAATTGAGCAACTATTATTAATGTCAGTCGAATCAATCATACATTATCGATATGATTTGCGAAAAAATATTTTTGAAATACCTAACTTTTCCTCTTATAAAATACGTATCTCAAATTTAATCAAGGATAGCGCTACGTAATTTCTGAGATTTGGGATTTAGGGTGTTCATATTATGCGGATGTTTGGGTATGGTGTTTCTGGACTTAAAAGTGGGAGAAGCCCACTTCCTCTCATTTTATGTCCATTTGGCAACTTCTGTGAAGTAGTTAAATTAAGATTAAAAAGCCCAAAAAAGAAGTTACGTATCCTGGCTTTTTTCTGGGACTCAACTTCTTTCTGACTTCTTTCAGTTGTTAAGACTACTTACTGAAGTGTTACAGTGGACCAAGGATAATTAATAACTTTTTTCTGGTATGATCACAAACGGCTCATATCTCACCATCTCATATTGCGCATACACTTCTGTTCTTGTTTAGTCAACAATTGTGAACCTTGTAGCTGCTAGAAAGGAACACTTCGCTAGATGTATTTTTTTACTTGTATGATCTGCATTTATTAATTTTTTTTCTTTTAGTGTACAATTTAAAATTTGTATCTTGTAAATATTTTATGTATTAATGATAGAAGGTCTTATATTATTATAATTTAGTTTTTAAAAGAAACAAATTATTATATTACAAAACAACAAAACTATACTTAACTTATAACTTAAGTTATCCAAACACTTAAATAACTTATAAGTCACAGTATCCAAACACTTATATTAGCTTATAAGTCAAAACCAACTTATCACTTCTCATCAACTTCTTTATTTTAAGCAATAAGTCACTTCTCATCCATAGTTCTAGTATGTTGTCTTCTGCAAATCGAGGGTTTTGTTTTTTTTTTTCCCAAAACCACCTCTTTTCATTACAAGAAAACAGGTCAAAATCGACCACACAAAACCGACCGTCGTGGATAAAATCGACCGACAGTCGCGTGGTCGGTTTTACCTCGTCAAAATCACAAAACGACGACGATCTGCGTGACGTGGCTACAAAAAAAATCGACCGTGCGTCACGGTCGGTTATGTGTATGACATGGCACCGTCATAACCGACTGTTCCTTGTGGTCAGTTTTGTTTTCTTCGAAAAAATAATAAAAAATCACTTTAAATAAAAATATATGTGCGTCAGTCCCTTAAAACGACGTCGTTTTTTTATCCTGTAATTGAATTTTATCTTAATAGAATTCTTAAAAGCATGTTAAACACCCACGAAATTATTACATAATTAGGGTTTATGATCTTAATGAATTGCATCACACCCTAATTAATTGAAATTTAATTGAATCGGATTAGGGTTACTTAATATAGCATCAAATATATATAATTATCAAATATTTCTAGTTGTGGTATATTCTATTTATTAGTATATTATAATTAAATTATTGAATATATACAGTAAAAAATTGATATGTATTTATACGGAAGTCCATTATTATAAATTTGACTTGCATTCTCAAATTTAGCCTTATGCTTGTCACTACAATAAGCAGGGATTTTACCGATTGTTAAATCGGTTGGTATAGGGTAAAGGTGGAATTTGGCTCTTTTATAACTATTAAACGACTGTCAAATTATTTCTGGTCGCAATTTACTTTTCCTAGTCACATGCTTTAAACTAGTTTTAGTCTTGGTCCACATGCACATGACACGTGATGGGATCAGGCCGACATTGTCGGGGGCCCTTCAGACAAGTGTCATAGGATCCAGCCATATCTTAGACTAGGGGTGAGCGTGGTTCGGTTCGGGGCGGTTTTAAGGTAAAACCGGAACCGGAACCGCGAATCTTCGGTTTTTAAAATTAAAAACCGAAACTGCAACCGAACTGTCGGATCGGTTTCGGTTTCAAAAAACTCGGTTCGGTTTTAGTCGGTTCGGTTTCGGTTATAAAACCGCAAGAAATGAGAAAAGGAAAAAAATTACGTATTGAATCTTTAAAAATTATTTTATGACATGAAAAGTTATCTTTTTGTATCTTTACGGTATTAGATCGATGAAAAAGTCCAAGGCTGCGAGTCTATAATTTTGATAGTATGTTTCGTACTACTCTTTTGGATAAAATCTAAGGTATGTAAAAAGGATCGAACCTAATTCAAGTATTCTCCAACCTATACCAAACTTCAGATGATTAAAACCCATTTAGATGATTAATCTTTAAATGAATTTAGTCAAGAGGATTCGCGCCACAAGAACAAACTATCAAAATAATTATAGACTCACCCATTTAGTAGAGTTTGTTCTTGTGGCGCGAATCCTCTTGACTAAATTCATTTTCGGGACATGCCTTTTTTAGTACGGACCATTTTCGGAGATCCTTTTGAGCACGAAACCCGCGTTTCATTTATCTTATGTCCCGAGCATACTCGAACCGTCAAACTTAGTTAAACATATATAAAAAACGGCGCCTGTTCTCGGTACTGGAATTTTTTAATTATTTTATAATTAGAAAATATAGTTTAGTAAATGAATTTATGCCGGAATATTATAGGCATCATAATTTTCAATATAAAAACGGCGCCATTCTTATGACAGGAATTTTTTGATTATCTTTTAATTAAGGAAAAATATTTAAATAAGTGAATATACGACAGAATATTATATCCGTCGCAAGTTCTCATACAAAGCGGCTTCATTATCAGTACTAGAACTTTTTTGATTTTTTTCAATTGAGGAAAAATATTTAAATATGTAAATTTGCGACGAAATATTATAGTCGTCATAATTTCCAATAAAAAACGGAGTCATTTTTAAGAATGGAACTTCTTTATTCGTATTCCGTCTTAAAATTTTATGACGAAATCCTGATTCCTATCATAAGTTGAGGCGCGCGAATTAAAGATCCATCGTGAATTATTCATTATATCATAAATAGACTTGTCGTAGTGTGTTATGTGTACTTGATATTTTAATGGTATAAGTAGATTTATCATAAGTTGAGGTGCGCAGAAGATCCGTCGTGAATTGTTCATCATATTATAAATAGATTTGTTGTAGTGTGTTATGTGTACTTGATATTTTAATAATATTAGTAGATATAGAATGTGTCTTCAAATTATTAGATGTAGAACGTGTCTTCAAATTTCAAATAACTGACTCTCTTCAAATTTTGCTTCTCCACATTTGTTCAATGACATATCTCACAATAGCGAAGAGTCAAGAAGTATTATAATGAGTACGAAGGAGTGTCAAAATCGATATACTAATCTAGTACGTTTGTCACAACATCATGCGGAATGCTTATTCATGGCACACGCTAGCCAGCTACCTCCCATGCGGAGTTGTTACAGGCCGCCTACACATCTTCCTCCAGATGGTATGTTCTAACTTCACGAACGTCACTTTCGGAACATTAGATTAAATTTGTTTAACCTACCCTTGTTATAGTCACGCGCACAAATGCGACCCAAAATTTAATCCTCTCGGAAAAGTTTGAAAATCAAATTTATACATCAATTACTTTCTCCTAATTTTGTGATTCGAGCTATCTTTGTCATAAACGAATTGATATGGGAGGGGGATCAAAAATCAATATCATCACGGACTTTATTAAGAGAATGTTTTTATTTAATTAATTGATATTATCATGATTTAATTGGAAAACAATCGATTTATATTTAAATTGTAGTGCTCTTTCTTGACTCTGTCCGCCCCCGCTAAATATATATATTGAATGAAAGTTTAATTTTGACAGATGATTATCGCACATAAAATAAATTATTCAGTAGCAGGGATTGATTTATTGTATCTTATTTGCTCCTTTGACGGGTAGGAGCGGGTACTATCCATTATCCACAAATTTTGAGTTTTAAATTATTTATTTCTTATTTATTTATATAGAAATATAATATTTTTGATATACAAATATAATTCTTGTAATATATAAAATCCTTACCACTTTTATATATTTTATCTTTTTCTAAAAACTTATAATATTATTTATCTTTTTCTGAAAATTTATTAAATACATATATATTTATATACACGTATAACATATGTATGAATAGAATGTGGGCGGAGTACATGATACTCATATTCGCTTTTTATTCATATTTTTTATATCGAATATTTTTCATTCCATACGTTAGTATTGCAGAAATCGGAAATCGGACCTAATCGGTTGAGTTACTGATTCAGGATTATTTAAAAATCAGGGATTAATCGAAAGGGTTAATCAGAGTGAATATATTTTAATATTAAAATATTATTTTAATATCTAGTTATTATTATATTAGTTATTTATTAACAAATATATATTTACTATATAATGAATTCTATAATTGTTCAATTTAAAGCAATATAATATTTTAATTTCAATAAATTATTATATATACTTCGAACAAAAAAGACTTATTAAAATTAATCGAATTTCAAAAATCGAATCGATCAGCCACTTTATAAGGGATTAATCGAGAATTAATAAGTTAAATCGGAAAACTTTAGAACACTGCATATATGTCGTATATGATATATTCGAATTAATTATTTGTGATCAAGGAAATAGCTTAATACCGGTGGACGGACCGAAATTGATATCCCAAAATTTTAACTTTTAAGTTAAATTAAATTGCTAGGCGGACGATTAATATCACAAATTTGACTTTAGTTTCTTCAGCCGTTTGTCCCTAGCATAGGGCGCCAAATATTCGAACATGACAAGAACCAAGCCAGGTGGACCGCAAATGTTTAAAAATATACATAGACGACTTTCCCATGCGTATGAATATAGTATTGTAAATGAACATGCTCGCACTTATCCGCACTAAATCTACAAAAATTTGCCGTTAGTGCTTTTATTCAACGGTTTAGCTAGTGTGTGCCCATGGGCACATGCTAAGCACTAACATTAATAAAAATGGAGGGTTTTGATTGGTGTGGTTGTTGTAACTGCATGGGGGTCCACCATTATTAAAGATGGTAAGCCAATAGAAACCCTCCAATTTCATAAATTTTGGTGCTTAATGTTTACCCATTGACACACCATAGAAAAACCGTTTATTCAAACATTATTTTGATGCTATGTCAACCGTACATCTCCCATAAACCCTTTTACTTTCGAACGGTTACATATTTTTAATCATCTACGTACGTAAATGCTTTTGTTGGTTGTGCACGGCTACGACAAACTTGTATTCGTAATTTAAAGGCTGACGGTTAGCTTTAATATATTTTTTTAATCCACCACCCTTAGATGTTGAATTTTTTTATTCATCTTTTGGAGGAACGTTTTGGCCATGACAAAGGCTATTTTATATGTTAATATGTGGTGTGTTTTTGGATATGTACTAGTTTTCGTCAGTCATCCGTTTTGAGAGTTATCCGCTTCGGAAAGATAAAGAAGAAGAAAAATTGACAGTTTTGGGTCGTAGATGAGAATGGAATCGAACCGGACCGACATCGTGAACCAGAGAAGAATGGTGTGGAGTGGTTCGGACGGGCAAGAAGAGATAGGTGAGGTGAGATCTTACAAATGTAATTTTTGCGAACGGGGTTTCTCGAATGCTCAGGCGCTGGGGGGACATATGAATATTCATCGAAAAGATAGGGCTCGGATGAAAGAATTCTCTGATGTTGAGATTCCTTCTTCAACTGTTGTTGTGAGCCATCAGGTTCCTTCTCCGGACTATCGGAGCTTCTTGCAGTCGGTTGCAAGTGATCGGCATGATCATTTGAGAAACTGCGCAAACAAAAGGCCTTTGATTTTTGTTGATCAAGATGATGAAGATAGTCGTCGAAGAACGGGTGGTATTAAAGAAGGGATGCAACTTCCTTTATTTTTAGAAAGTTCATCGACGAGCACTCAGCTGAGGAGCCGTGCCTTTGTTGATGGATATGTTGAGAAGACAATACAAAGGTCATCAAGCTTGGAATTGGACCTTGAGCTTCGATTAGGACCCGAACGTCACGACTAGCATTAGCCTTCTTCAGTAGAAGCTTTTGTCTTAATTTTGAGTACTTTGTATAAAATGATCAGGCGGGTACGTGAGAACAATTTTTCTTAATCAATTTCGACTCCTCCTGCAAACTGAATCATTCACATACTTTATTCTGCTTCGACTGCTACTGGTAGTGATCAAGAACGATAATTTTCCAGCTCGCCATGTTATGAATGATCATGTCTGTAATTTCAATCTGCTCATTGTCAAGTAAGTTTTTACAAGTTCTATTTCGCGGCTGGATTATTTAACTGGTCCTAAAAGTAGTTCTTTCTGTAGATTAGGATTTGCTACATATAGTCACCGAATGTAATTAACTTATGTATAAGTTAATCACTATATATTTTTTGAAAGAGATATTATGCATGCTTGCTTACATGAGCTTACTTGCCGGTACGTAGTGTTTGTTTCTTAAGATCGAATCACAAAATTGAATATAAATATCTTCATTAACAGAAAACTATGATTTACAGAAGGATCGGAGAGAAGGACAATGATTTATTATCTTTGCACAAATAGTCCTATTCTGTGTGGATCAGCTGCTATGACCTAGTCGGTACTTCCACGAGGTATTACAGCCCCGGCCCGACTTTTCGACCTGATCAAAGATATGTTGCTCGAGAGAACATGAACCTGAGAATTAATTTAAGCTAGCTATGATCTATGTGAATCGAACAGTGGTCTAATATATGATCGTAGTTAGGCTAGCTAGATACCGGTTAGAACTGGTGCTTATATACAACTGTTCTAGAATTATGTTCATCACAATTAAACACGCTCACGAACCATCTTAGATCTTAACCCTCGATTGCTGATAAGTGAAGACCATCATTGGTGAACTGTGTCTCATCATCGTTCGTTCGCCACCATCACCCATGCCTTGTCGTCCGCTTCTTTGCTTGTGTGGTCCATTTCTTCTTCTTGATTTTCATCAGCAATTGCTAAATTTACGAAAAAGAAAAAAATCAATGGTTACTTATGAAATGATATGAGGCCAGATAAATACTAAGTTAAGATAAAATGTTGTCATGTGCTTATAATTGATAAGTTCTAGTCTGTGATAGAGTTTGATATTCTAGCCGAAATCGTTTATTATTGTTTGTATTGTATGCCTGCCTTCTGCATTGTAATGGATGTGAAATCAGCAAGCTCAAACATTATAGTCGACAGTAGCAAGGTCTGCAAATCTATATACACACCCACATCCACACCCACACTCACCTTATCTTTAACAAGATTCGAATTATCGACATCCTATAATGAAAGCGATATACTCAACCAAGAGAGTTCGTTGTTACTAAACATTTTTAAAGAAAAAAACATAAGAACAAGATTTACAAACCAATGTGGTGTATGATTTTGTTATCAAAAACAGTTTTGGAAAAATCTATATTCAGAATCAAAATAACTTTTAAAACATGAAAATGTTAATCTGATATTAGAAATTGAAAATAATGTCAAAAGCACCTACGTTTGCCCATTCTGTATGGTTTACCACGGGCTTGAAACTAAAATCTCATCGAATCATTTCTTATATTTTAATTACTTCTCTAGTTCTTAGTTATGCCTCTTTTTTGTCAGGAGTTATGCTCAGTGGCGGAACCAAAGGGGGGCTAGAGGATACTAGAGCCCCCCCTCACCTCGAAAAAACAGTGTATATTTTTTTCCCAGCCCCCGCTGAATTATTCATGTCCATATAATATAATTTAGGGTACTCAGAGCGAGTTCAAGAGATGCCTTATAACATGTGTTAAGTCATTTGATGAAAAATGTTGATTCAACAGTATCCTAATGATGTTTTATATCATTAGGACAACCTCTTGAAAACTTATTTATAAGGCACCTCTCTCTTCTTGCTCTATCATGTATATTATAATAAATTCTTATATATATTCTTTTTCTCTCTCTCTCTGCTTTGGATTTGCTCTTAGTCTAAAGAGTGTCTGATTAACAAATACATTCAAACAGATACACTCATAAGTCATACGCATACACTTGACTCTCTCCGACTCTCCCCGCCTTTAGTAGGATTAATATTTCCAGCAATGGGGTTCTTGCGGGAAGAAGGACAAACCGGGCTCTTAGTGGTCCTTATCTTATCATGCCACACATGGAGACGGAGACATCTTGGAAAGGAATAGTGAATAGCCATGTCACTTGGAACAACTGGTTGCTTACACTTTTTTGAAGGTCTGCAGTCATTATGTGGCGTAAAAAAATCGCTATTCTATAAATCAATTTTCTTTTCGACGCTGCTGCTTACTGTTTTATTTATGTTAATGCACTCTGAACAACATTATCTTTGATACCTTTTAACCAATCAATACCTGCAACCTAGAGAGATTCGTCTCTCTTTGATGAATATGGTATCGAGGATCGATATTCAAATTTCAATTAGTCCTTTACAATCTCACTTGCTTCCAAAGTTAAGCCCCTCATGAATCTCATTCCGTCCCGGTTAAACACAAAATTTTCATGTACAACTTTGTAAGCAAGCTAAAAATATTTACTTGAAATGATAATATACTACTCAACAAAGACGAAAATATATGTGTGCCGAAAATATAAACAAAAAAAAAAATTATCCGGAGCTGAAGATAAAATAAAACGTCACAAAATTACATATATGTGTGCCATCATACGAAACTACCATACTGATAGATAGATCAGATAATGTGGATTAATAGAAGGTTCTTAACATGTATTGGAGTCCATACGGCGCCCCACGCGCAACAACTGTTATTTTATCACTTGGTTACCTCATATTGATGGATGCACACACGTTACTTGCATTCTTATTTTTCCTTTCCATGCTCATATTCTGCCTTAAACTGACACATCATTAACGTCACGTTATTTAAGAAAATTTTGGTATCATTATATTTAGGAAGAATTTTCGGTACATTTATATATCATACTCTTTTTTAAGTATGGTACTTCAAAATCTATGTCCATTTGTTATCAGTTTCATCGCCCTTGGAATATGACAAAACCGCCCCATCTCATTCTGTTGACACTTTACTATACTGCTGTTTAGACTCATGCCGCTAACTTAGCTTCCGTGTGCTGACACACTTATTCTTGTTCCGAAACAGAACGTAAATATTTGTTTAAGACGAGTACTTTTACTTTCGTATAGAATCCAAGAGTATAAAAGAACTTGCATCTTTGTTATCATCGAATACATTTGTTCTTTCTCACACAATTTCTTAGTCCACAACTGTGTTTTTTTCTTTCGGTTATTTTTTCAGTGTAGTTTCTATATTTTTTGAATAAAATTCATGGAATCGGTGATTTCTCATAGACTATGTGGCTCATTGGGCGTCGATAGGGGGAAATTGGTGCTGCAGAACGCCTCTGCTGCTGGAACTTCTGTTCTCTCTTCAAATTTCAAAGGCAAAAGTTTGAGAAAAGTGAGCCTTAAGAATTCTTGTCCCGAGAATTATTCCAGCAATTTCAAGATTGTGGCAGAAGTTGACGAGGAAAAGCAGAGCAGCAAGGACAGATGGAAAGGTCTCGCGTTTGATATCTCTGATGATCAACAGGACATTACGAGAGGAAAGGGGATGGTGGATTCGCTCTTTCAGGCTCCGATGAATTCTGGAACTCATAATGCAGTAATGAGTTCTTATGATTACGCCAGTGCTGGTTTTCGCCAGTAAGATGTTGTCACATTTTTTACTAGATCTGCCCGTCGGTAACAATATAATTAAATTTCTATTTTATTTATGTTGGTAATTCTGAAACATCTAGGTACAATATGGACAATTACATGGATGGACTTTACATTGCTCCGGCTTTTATGGACAAGCTTGTTATTCACATCACCAAGAACTTCCTCGACCTGCCTAATATCAAGGTACTTCATTAGTAATCATTTACTCTCACCTTTTAGTGTATTAGTACACGAAGCCAACACGTTCAGATTTTCATATGTAGGTTCCCCTAATCCTTGGTGTTTGGGGAGGCAAAGGTCAAGGAAAATCATTTCAGTGTGAGCTTGTACTCGCGAAAATGGGAATCAAGTAAGTCATTTGCGAATACTAAAATTTGGCATGTATTTTTTTTTATTAAGGTTACGACATATTCTTCGGGTTACAATGTGCAGTCCCATTATGATGAGTGCTGGAGAATTGGAGAGTGGTAATGCCGGAGAGCCTGCAAAGCTAATAAGGCAAAGGTACCGCGAGGCAGCAGATATAATCAGAAAGGGGAAAATGTGTGCCCTCTTCATCAATGATCTCGATGCAGGGGCGGGTAGAATGGGTGGCACTACGCAATACACAGTTAACAATCAGATGGTGAATGCTACTCTTATGAACATTGCTGACAATCCTACTAATGTCCAGCTTCCTGGAATGTACAACAAGCAGGATAATCCTCGTGTTCCTGTCATTGTCACTGGTAATGATTTTTCTACATTGTATGCTCCTCTTATCCGCGATGGTCGTATGGAGAAGTTCTACTGGGCTCCTACTAGAGAAGACCGAATAGGCATCTGCATTGGAATCTTTAAAACTGATAATGTCCCTACAAAGGACATTATCAAGCTCGTCGACAAATTTTCAGGGCAATCAATTGGTAAGCTTCACATTTACAATTCTTTAATGGTCCTTTTGGGAACTTGAATTTCATTTGAAATTCTGAATTTGAACAACTGAAATCTATGGCATTCATATATTAGTATAAACCTGAGAATTTGAAATGACAACTCAAATATTGTCTTTTGAAATCCATCATTTGAAATGAAATGCATGTTTCAAAACGCCCTCTAAAGTTTATAAACAAACTATGTACCTAATATATCCAACTTTTTTGTCAGACTTCTTTGGTGCACTGAGGGCAAGGGTGTACGACGACGAAGTTAGAAAATTTGTTTCGGACATTGGGGTTGAAAATATAGGTAAGAGGCTGGTGAACTCGAAGGAGGAACCTCCGAAGCTGGATCAACCAAAAATGACCATTCAGAAGCTCCTTGAGTATGGGAATATGCTTGTAGAAGAGCAGGAAAATGTAAATAGAGTACAATTGTCTGATAAGTACTTAAAGGAGGCTGCTCTTGGAAATGCCAATGATGATGCAATAAAAAGAGGAACTTTTTATGGTTAGCACTTGTGTAGCATTTGATCCTGAAGGTCTTTGTAGCCTCATAGGTGACTGGCAGTTGGCATTTTCCTGAACTTATTGTACTAGGGGCAAAGTTGCCTGGCTCTACAGGTTTGAACTTTCAGCTCCTGTTGTAATCTATGATCTGCAAACTTCAACCCTATTATTAGAGATATGGTTCATAGCTGCCTGCATTAGTGTTGTTACTTATTAAAACCATGTAATAATAATGTACACATTTGGGGAAATTGAATGGAGTCCTAATTTAAAGGCTGTACTTCGAGTCGAGCAAGCTGAGTTTTGACCCGAGCCTAATTCGACCCAAGTTTAGTCGAGCCGAGCCAGTTTCGTTTAAATAATCGAATCTAAACATCTGCCTGAACTTGACTCATTTAATTTCACGAGTCGAATCGAGTCAGCTCGTTTAAGTGAACGAGCCGATTTTAACAAGTCGAGCGAGCTAGCTCGTATAATATACTTAATCAAGTTTAAACCTCTAGACTCGATTCGTTTAAATTCACGAGTCGAGTCGAGCCGACTGGTTTAGTTAAACGAGCCGGAACCTTGCCCTTTTAATGAGCTTAGCCGAGCCCCGAGCTCGGTCGCGGCCCGACCCGAATTACAACTCTACAGCATTCAAATTTAACTTTTATATTTAATATCATGTTCATAGGTTTAATAAAGTGCTAGGTTTATCGTAATTTATTTGGATTTTTGAAAACACAATTTTTATGCAAAGAAAAATGTGAAAATTTTGAAAATGCAATTTTGTGGGAAAAATTTCCCTTAAAAATTACAAAACTATAATCTTAAATTCTTTTACAATAAATATGATTTTTCAATTAAAATTAATTGGATAGAATTAAGATCGCCTTCGGATGCAGGAGTCACTTCACTTTTTCGAGCAAAAATTGCATTTAACTGCAAATCGTATAAAAAAGTCTTAACTAATCACTATGAGTTGCAAATTTTTTTTCACAAATACTTTCAAAAAAAACTAAAATCACAAAAAGAAACTCAGAAAAAGTAATTTTTTTGATATTTTCTCTAATTCAGTTTCTTTACAGTAGTTCATAATTTGACAAATATAACATACATATATATGTTAATATCAAACATTGATTTGTTAAATTTTGTTAATACACTTATTTATTCTCTTTTTCAATAATTAAAATATTTTTTCACATAAGCATATATATCAATTATATATCAGTAAATAAATTAATGATTAATTTAATAAGAGATATATCAATTATATAAAATTTAACTAGTACCATGCTTGGCACGCTCTATTTGCTGTATTATAAATTTAATAAAAAAATTCATTACGATGATTTGGTACTTTATATACTACTACCGCTCATTGAAAGTGAGTATCTCTCGTATATGTGCTTAGGTTTTAAGCGCCGAGGATATATCCAGAATTGTTAAAGTGTAACACTAGAATTATTGGTCGCCGAAGATTCAGAATTGTTAAAGTGTAACACTAGAATTAAGCTATATTCATGAATACTTTTTACGTCCTTTTTTACATGTTTTTTAAAAAAAAATTACGCATTTTAAAAAATATAGTTGAGTGTTTGATTTTTTTATTTATCCCTAATAAATACACTCAATTAAATTGATTTATGTGTATATGTGTGATAGTCAAATATGAAAACTTGTATTCAAAGGTGTTTGAGAAAATATTCAAAACATACATTGAAAAGAGAAATGAGAGAAATATTTTAAGGAAAAAAAAATTCTCTAAAAAGACATGTAAACAGAGACGAGGGAGTAATATCATTAAAGTGTAATATCATTAAAGTTGCTTCGCATCAAATAGATCGTCGCTGTTAACATTAACAAAAAGAAGTAGTTGTATAAAAAGCAGAGCTAGTGCTCTTCTTTTGTTTAAAAATGTTGGATTTTTAATGTTTATTTGATTTTTATAATTAGAAAATTGTAAACGTACATAGATGGTAGACCACAGTTTTGCTGGTGGGATGATAAAGATCACTCTTTCCTTGACACCAGCTTTTATTATGAACTATGGTCTATGGAATTGAGGTCGTTAATTATTTTCATGTGCAGTAATTATTTTTCCATCCTTTTAGTGTTTCTTAATACTCCTTCATACCGGATAAGATTGCTACACATTTTGGTGTCGAGGACTTTGGAAGCTTATCAACAAATCTTTTGACATTTCGAAGATATGAATGATGTATGTTACGACGATTGAAATATATAAATATTTATAAAATGAATGATGTATATTGTGACAAGTATAAATTGGGAAATGGAAAACAAAAATATTTTTTTAAACGAACCGATTGTCGTATGTCGTGATGATTGAAATATATTGAAAATCTTGTAGATCCAGAGACATTTCTTTAACAAGAGTTATCTTTCTTTTTCTTATGACGAGTCTTGTGATGAGAAGATGCGTGGACTATGAATACGATAGCAGTAATTTTACAATATACTTATTTTTCGGAATCGTAATATATAAAATGATATATATACAGGAAAAAATAGATTTTTTTGCCATTCAACTTATTGTGCTTTTAGAAACTTACCACCCAACTAATTTTTTTTTCATTTTAATCACTAATGTTAGGTTTGGATTTTTATTTAGCCACCAACTTAGGTTCGGATTTGATTACTAGCATTATGATAATTTTTTTGTCACTAAACTCACTGTGTTTTTAGAAACTAACCACTCAACTATAATTTTTTTTATTTTACTCACTAATGTCAGGTTCAGTTTTTTTTTTTTGTCACTGAAGTTATGTTCGGATTTGATTATTAGCATTACATTTTCCGTGTAGCTAGCATTATTAAAATATAGTGGTAGTTGCATTTGTCAAAAAAAATATATATATACAGTGTTAGTCTGTAATGATTTGATGATTTGATATATGTTTGCATCTTTATATATAATACTTTTTATGTCTCCAAATTCGTTTACCTTGGGTGATAAGAATTTTACACGCATTTTATGGCTTTTAAAAGATGTAGTTTCATAAATAGTTTTTTTTTCTTCCGAATGAAAATTCAGCGTTTAAATTTTTACACACAAGAATAAGTTATAAAACTATGTTTCATAAGAGTATTGAATAAGTGCTAAGCAGTGGAAAAAACTGTAAACTAATGAGAGGGAAGGAGGGAGTAATAATAACATAAAAAGATGCATTACAGAGAACCATCATCGAAAATTAAGTTTTCTTCTCGCTATTTACTTATCTTGAAAATTGTAATAAGATAAAGTTATTAAAATTTTTGAAGATAAATTTAAGAGATATCTTAAACTGAGCTAGTCGATTGAAATTTAAATAACAATAACAATAAAGCCATTGATTTCATATTCATGATTTATTGAATTTTTAGAATTCTAATTACGTTTTTTACTGATTTTAATTTTTCATCGGCTCATTTTATATTACTATTGCTATATATAAATATATAAACATACAACACGTCATCAAAATCTTGCATACTATCACTATGTATAAATGATGCTACAAAAAATTATCATAATGCTAGTAATCTAATCTGAACCTAAGTTGGTGGCTAAAAATAATACCAAACCTAACATTAATGAGTAAAAAGGAAAAAAAATTAGTTGGATGGTAAGTTTCTAAAAACACAATAAGTTAAGTGGTAAAAAAATCTATTTTCCCGCATCTTGTAAGAGCATCTCCAGCAGCATCTTAGTCCATTATTTAAATATAATATAAAATATTGGATCCTAGTGACTTAAGATAATAATAGCTATTCTCACCTCCAACAATATTCCTTATATTCATTCCTTATATACTATTTTATTATTAAAAGTTACCATTATTGCAATAGGTGAAGAGAGAGAACATGTTTGTATTCAAAATTTATTATAAAATAAGAGTTAGGAGAGGAGATAGGTTATCTAAAGATAAGGCATGGCTAGTGGATCTTAGTGATTTAGGGAATCACTGGGATACTGTTGGAGTGGATTATTTTCCCATATTCCTCATATTTTGGTTTAAGACTCCAATCATATTTTGGTTTAAGACTCCAAATAGGGAAGCTGCTGGAGTTGCTCTAACAATTAGATCATGTCAGAAGAGCGAGAGAACACGAAAATTGAATTTGAGAAATGTTGAAATATTTTTTACACTACAAGAAAAGCGGGCATTTCCGACCGCCAAAATCGGTCAGAAATAAGGAAAATCGGTCGGTTTTGAGGTCATTTCCGACCACCGACCGACCGACCACTTCGGTCCCTTTAAACCGAGTCGGAAATGACGTATCGGTCCGAAATGAGTTATAAAACCGACCGACTCTGTCGGTCGGAAATGTGTTTCCATGTCCATATACACGTGGATTGTATCAGATAAATCTGGCCCACCGTTGACGTGTCATACACGTGGATTGTCTCAAAACCGACCAATGACGGTCGGAAATGTGTTGGTCGGTAAAGAAGTTCAGGGCTCGGTTGTGGGGCCCAGTTGTAAAACCGACCACACAGTGGTCGGAAATGCGTTGGTCGGAAATGCCTTTTTCAGGGCCCATTGGATGAGCTTCTGGTCTAAAACCGACCACACAGTGGTCGGAAATGGCTTTCAGGGTCCATTGGATGAGCTTCTGGTCTAAAACCGACCACACAGTGGTCGGAAATGAGTTGGTCGGAAATGGCTTTCAGGGTCCATTGGGGGAGCTTCTGGTCTAAAACCGACCACCCAAATTGCATACATATGGTCGGAAATGAGTTGGTCAGAAATGAGTTGGTCGTTTTTCTGGGTTTTAAGATATGAATTTGGTCAGAAATGTATACATCTAGTCGGTTTTCTGGGTTTTTTTTTACCATTCTTGGTCGGAAATGTGCAAATTTGGTCGGTTTTCTGGAGATAAGTTTCAAAAAAATGCAGTATTTACATTGTAAACTATACCATATCCCTGTTATTTTACCAAACCAACAATGCACATACAATATCCAATTTCAAAACCAAAATCAAGAATCATATCCATCAAAATTCAGTACGACACAATTTAAAAGCCAACAAGCATTCATATATTTACAAATTCTTTCAACAAAATAACTGAAACCATGCAAATATACGTTACAACTGAATAAGAAAAGTTATAAGTTTGGTCTCGGTTAACAAAACCAATATTTTAACAAAATCAACATCCCTACCAATAATGCATCTAGCTAGGTAGATTCATTTCAATCATCCTGATCGCCATCACCATCATCATCACCATCATCATCCCCATCAATGCCATTCTCCGAACTCTCACCATCAATGACATCCTTAGTTGCCTCCACAATTGCCTGCAATAATTCATCATTTACACTAATATATCAATTACAAATGTATAAACGATACACTACATTAGCTTAATTCACTATATGTGTGTGTGTGTGTGTGTGGAGATCTCTATGCACACTAAATTATAAAATTTAGTACTATAATACTTATATATATTAGAAACTTTAGTACTATAATACATATATATATATATATATATATATATATATATATATATATATATATATATATATAATCAAGTGTTCGTTTCAATCCAACAGATAGCAAATGTTGCAAAATTAGAGATACTTCATGGCTTAAGTCTTTACGAAGACCAAATTCTTGTTATTAAAGCTTGTTACCAGGCCACATGTGTTAAATTATATATGCATTAGAAAATTAAACAACAGAACGCAAACAATTAGTTGAAATCACAAGAACAAAGTTTAATCTAAGTGTGATTATTCTATATTGTCAGCCTGGCCTTGAACCATGATTAGAGTACAAAGCAATATAATCCTACACCTACACTATCTGTAAGTCGAGGAGCGATGATTTGGGCCTTCTGCAATTATCTGGTGAAGTTGACTAATCTTAGCTCTGTACCAACCCCTGAAGAACAACTTGTGTAAAAGATATACACATGTCACATCCTATCGTTCACATATTACATGTCGTTAAGTACTCGATAGAGAATCTTAGACAAAATATCAAAGTCATTATATCTCAACGACAAGTACCAGGAAAAGGAAAAGGTGAGACACACAAAAGCATAGCTAACCCTTTACATTAACAAGGAACAATTAACTCTTCAATCAATATCATAATCGATGCCCACAAGAACATATGCTATATTACAGGATTTAGCACTAAGATTATTTGTCTGTGTCGACTTGATAACCACATCAAGTTTGTGCAACTAACTCAAATGATGATAATCAAGCATATTAACAGTGCTTGCAACCATCCTTTCGAGTCTGTAGTCCTCGATTCTGATCAGTTTTTTTTAAAGATATTGATCCAATAAAATAGAAATAAAAGACAACATTTTCTTTTCGGCTTTCCCTGGAATCATACATGCCAAAATTGTAGTATTTGTGATTGTCAATCAGGTAAATAAAAGAATAATGTCTTTATAGGTGGAACACATGATTTAGACTTGTGATACTGCTAAAATATCTACTCTATCCTTTGTGGTTTCCAAATCCATTTACTTTCAGAATCATTTCTAATGTCCTGATGGTAAAATTTCTCAATGGTATTATCTTCACACACTGCACCAAAATATACTGTAATCAATTCGATCAAATGCCTTTCAAGTCTATATTCATATAGTTTCAGCAAGTACTAGATACAAATATTCCATAGCAAGCGGCAACAAGTTGTGCACCAACCCTCTGCATTATATATATGCAGAGGACTAAGTATACATACTAGATTTGATGATTTTACACATTGTATCTTCTTACTCGAGCTACAATTATGTACCAATCAACATGCCCATATATATACACCTATCAAATCCTACCTACAAAAAAGAACTATACCATTATCTCCCAAAACGATAGTACATACTTATACACATGCACTTAACATGTTTTCAAAGAAGAACTGTTACTCTTCTCAAGTTAATTACACTAAAATTATATAAACTTAAAGGTGACATTTATATATTTAACAATTGTATTTAAATCTATGTCAGAAGATGCAATTGACCAACCTCTGCGGATGAACATCCACATCAACAGGCTTCCTCCAGCTCCTCTCCGACCTATCACCATTTCCACCACTCTGCCCATTCCCACTACCAAAACTTCTCTTCCCAAAACCAGGTCCATCACTTATTGCCTCATTTTCCTTCAACTTCAAAGACTCCAACTTTTTATCAACCTCCTTCCAATCCTGTCCCTTTTCCCTCAAGACCTCCTCCCTAGGCCTAGCATCACCAAAAGGATTCAACCCTTTTGGCTTAACAACACCGCCATTCTGCACCTCCTCACCAATGGGCACCTTCCTCGGCTGCAAATTAAGCTTAGGCCTAACACTTCCCACATCCTCCTTCTTCTTCCCCCAACTCTCGTCTCTCTCAAACCCACCCCCTCTCCTCTCCCTCAAACTATCAAAAGCACCAAACTTCATCCCTTCCTCTTCCTTCTTCCCCCAATTATCAAAATCGGCCACACCACTCAACTCAAACCCTAATTATCGGGTTCATCAGCCCTCGAAGACGTGAACTCCCTAGTCTTCCTATCTCGAAAACCAACCCATATCAGTTTAAACCAGATTAAAACAAATTTGAGCCACAAAAAAAATTAAACCCTAACCCATATAGAGAGATACAAAACCCGGAGAAGCATACAGAGAGAGATACACGGAGAGACACGAGCATAATAATGGTATACAGTACATATAAACACATTTATAAACCCCAGAATGAGCATAGCAGAGAGAGACGGAGATAGAGAGATGGAGAATCGAGAGAGAGAGAGAGAGAGAGAGAGAGAGAGAGAGGGAAGCACTTACAGGGTGAGAGATTTGTGAAAGAGTGTTTGAGAGCAACAAGGAGAGAAAAGTAAGTGGAGAGGGAGAGAGGTCTGAGAGTGAAAGAGTTGGGAGAGATGAATGTGAAAGTGAAAAGTAGAGGGAGCGGGTGTTTTAATTTTTGGCCAAAACAAACCCGGGAAACCATGGCAAAAAAATAATAAAATCAATCCTACCGAATCGAACCTGCTACCCTTGCTCGGCCAGGTTAGTGTTTAACCACTAGACCAACTACAACATTGTGTTAAAACTAAAGAAACTTAAATATAAACATACATTTATTTTACAAAATAAAATAACTAGAAAGTCAGTTTTTAATTATAATATTCATTCAACTAATGTTCAAAATTATCAATTTTAAGGACCAATATAAGTTGAGTAATTATATCATATCCGTACGGTTGGATCATTTAAATAAATTACTTATTTTTTTTAAAAAAATAACCCCACGTCTATATTTTGGTATAACATAATATTTTCGCTATAATATCTCAACAAATAAAATCATATTGAGTTGATTTTGGTTTATAACTACGATGAGTACTTAATTTACGATCCGTACGGTTGGATCGTCTAAAAAACAAATTTATTTGTTTTAACAAAAAATAACCCTACATCTATATTTAAGAATAACATAATATTTTCATTATAATATCTCAACAAATAAAATCTTATTGACTTGATTTTTTGTATATAACTATGAGGAGTACTTAATTTACGATCCGTACGGTTGGATCGCCTAAAAAATAAAATTATTTTTTTGTAAAAAAAAATAACCGTACATCCATATTTAAGAATAACATAACATTTTCGCTATAATATCTCAATAGATTAAATCATATTGCCTTGATTTTTGGTATATAACTACGATGAGTACTTAATTTACGATCCGTACGGTTGGATCGTCTAAAAAACAAATTTATTTTTTTGTAAAAAATAACTCTACGTCTATATTTAAGTATAACATAATATTTTCGTTATAATATCTTAGCGGATAAAATCCTATTGATTTGATTTTTGGTATACAACTACTATGACTACTTAATTTACGATCCGTACGGTTGGATCGCCTAAAAAACAAATTGATATTTCGAAAGTATACACCCTAGGATAACTTCTGATAAAATCCAAACCCTGAACTCTGACATTCACTGCAATGCATGATTCGTGTGTCTTTATAATTTTTTTTTTATATTTTTCTTCTTTTGCTATCATGATTAGTACCTTAAATTAGACTATATCACAAAGATTCTACATTTTTCTGCTGTTTGAAAAATTAATTTGAAATTAGTTAGTCAGTATTTATAGTTTGTTATGGAAAGAAAGAAATTTTAAAAATCAAATATTAACTCATGAATAATATTTTATTAATTTATTAACTGACTAAAAGCTAGTTTCATTTTTTTAAATTTTTTTTAAGTTTACTTAGCCGAATAAATTTTTTTGTTTTTCTCACAAGTCAAAACCGACCGCCATAGTCGTAAATCGGTCGGAAATGACAGAACGAAATGGTCGATTTTCTGCACTTGAGTTTGTGGTCGGAAATGAGTTAAATTTGGTCGGTTTTCTGTGTTAAAATTATGAGTTTGGTCGGAAATGTGTTGCATGTCGTCGGTTTTCTGTGTTAAAATTATGAGTTTGGTCGGAAATATATTGAATGTGGTCGGTTTTCAAGATGTACAATGTTTTTAGTTTTTTTTAAATAGTTTACTTGGTCGAATAGAATTTATTGTTTTTCTAAGAAGTCAAAACCGACCGCCCGAGTTTCAATTCGGTTGGAAACGAAGCAGGCCATTTCCGACCGCCCAAATCGGTCGGAAATAATCTGGGCTCCACCTCGTCCCCACTCAGCCAATCACAAGTCGACAACAAGTTAAAAGCTGACCTATTATTTAAAACCAATCAAGGTGGTCGGAAATGACCACAGGTGGTCAGAAATGTGTCGGTCGGTTTTACCGACGTGGCGTCCATGTCAGCTGAAGAACGTTGGTGAGCGGGACCCACACCCATTATAACCGACCGATTTTGTGCGGTCGGTAACGGTGGTCGTAAATGATGCCATTTTTTACGACCGATCGCGTTTGGTCGGTAAGTCGGTCGGAAATGACCGCTTTTTTTCCGACCACTTTGGTCGGTCGGAAATTTTGGTCGGAAATGCCCGCTTTTCTAGTAGTGTTACACTCACTGGCTCTATATTGTAAGCAATTTGAAACTCTCTATTTTAAAATAATATCCAAAATCAGAGATTCTTATTTGCATAGAACGAAAAATTGGTAATGCAGTCCCACCATGATGACTGCTGGAGTATTGGCCGGAGAGTGGTTATGCAAGAGAGCCTCGATCCAAAGCTTAAGGCGAAGGTACCGCGAGGCTGAGGCAGCGGATATAATCAATGATCTTGAATTCTTGAATCTTGATGCAGGGGTGGGTAGATAGATAGACCACAGTTTTGCTGGTGGGATGTTGAAATATTTTTCTTTCCTTCATGGCAGCTTTCATGATGTACCAGTGGAATTGAAGTGCAGTTTTTCATGGTCAATTATTTTCATGTACAGTGATTTTTCTGAGTATCTCCCAATATATTTTACCTAGGATAAGATTTCTTGCACTTCAATGTTGGGGGGTTTTCCAACCCTTGTCAACCATCTATGGTCATCATTGAGAACTCAAAAAGGGAAAATAATATATTTAGATACACGAAACTGTCAATATGTAGAGATATATGACATGAATGATGTATATTGTAACAATTATAAATTAAAAATTACAAAAAAAATATATTTAGATATAATGAGATATATTAAAAGTCAAGACCGTCGGATAAACTTAAATGATCAGAAATGAAAAGAAATATATATTATATTTTACATATAACGAGCGACGTCTGTCGTGACGACTGAGATATGTTGAAAGTCAACATAGCCGGGCGGATTCGATGTATTTTTTCGTAAATATTATCTTTTTTTCTACAATGGTGTACAACTCGAAAGCAGGGATACTCCAAAGAGGAGAAGAACTGCGAATGGGACACGTGGGGGTGCGGGGGTGCGGCGGAGTACGGCGGGATACGCACGGGATACGCCACGTGGCGTATCAGTGGAGGCAGCGGGGGATACGCGGGGTGCGGGAATGGGGTGCGGGAGTGGCACGAATTGTAATTTTGAACAACTTTTTTTTTTAAATAAAAACTTAAAATAACCTGGTCAAAAGAAAAGAAAAGAGGGGTCTGAGGTCAAAATTAGATTTGTGTACGAGAGAGAACAGAGGCGGCGACTCCAGCTCAACTTCAATCATCAATCTTCAATCAAATCGACTCCAGCTCAACTTCAATCATCAATCTTCAATCAAATCAAGATCTCCAGCTCAACTATTTCGTTTGGTAAGTGTGTTTTTATATATCTACTAGTGTGTCTATAGATTCTATGTATATATAATTGCTCGTGATTTATATCTCTGGTATGGTATGATTGATTAATTGGTGATTTGGGGTTATGTAGTATACTGGTATTAGTATATATCTCTGATACGCTTTGATATTTGAATTTTAAAAGATTTGATTTGTTATATATGGAAGATTTGATTTGGTTGGTTATATTATATATGGAAGATTTGATATATATTTTGACAATGTGTTAAGCTTGAGTTATAAATGGTAAATTGCAATAATTTAGGAACTGTTATTGTCGCAAGAGAATATTTATTAATTTCAGTTGCTTGCAATCTTATTCAGTAATGGAGTTTATGTCAAACTCGGCTACAACTACAAGTACAGGAGGCTCTAATTCTGTCAGCCAACCATCACAAAGTATGCCAGTGGAAGAAAACACATTGTGGAGGCATGTTACTAAAGTTGCAGTAGCCAAAGAAAGAGGGGGAAACACTAAATTTCGATGCAATTTCTGCACTAGTTATTTATGTATTTTAGTTATCAAGACTTAAGGATGATTAATTTAGTTATTCCACTATTTTGTTCTACTTAAATGCATCTTATGTATTATATATATATATATATATATATATATATATATATATATATATATATATATATATATATATATATTATTTTTAATATTTTAATATTTGCCGTATCCACCCGTATCCGTATCCCCATATTTTGGAATTTGATGAATTCCCGTATCCCCGCACCCGCACCCCCACCCCCGCACCCGCACTCGTGCTTACTAGGTGTACAACAACCCTGGATTATGATAGTTATGATTGTGAAGAAAAATGGTGAGCTGAGAGTAGTGAAATCTGTATTTCGGAATTATAATATATACTCCCTCCGTTTCTATTTACTTTTCTCGTTTGAAATGTCGGGATTGTTCATAACATGAGACAAATTACTAATTTACGTCTAATCTATAAAACTAAATATAGTCATGAGTGATCTTGTTGGATTCGTATTCATGAGTACTTTAATACGGTGAAATTTTTATATATTAATACTAATACGAAACTAAAAATATTAATGATTAAAAGTGTGCGTTGGCAAACGTGAAAAGGACAAATGGGAAAAGTATTAAGAGACGGAGGGAGTAGCATAATGCATATGCGTGAATGACAGTATATGGTGACAGATAAATTATGTAATCCAGCAGATTATTCTTTTAACAATCTAAAACTCTTTCTTTTAAGTTAATATATGCAGCTAGAGATTTTTATAAGAATAGGAACAAAAACTTGGCATGGATAATTCCAAATCCAGCCTGGATCATCTGGAGTACCTGCACTGCACTTTACAGTATTCGTACTAAGTCAGGGTGCTGATCCTTTGGAAGCTAAGTTTCCTGAGAAACAACTAAAAGGGTATTTTATGTATTAATTTATCTACATTATTTGATTCATTAGCGGTTCTGCCCCAAGGTTGCAAAAGAATCCTTTCTTTAATCTTGATTTAATTGGGTGCTAAATCATGTTCATTCAACTCTCAACTTGTTAGACATATTCTCACTTCTTCGTTTGACTAATACTAAAATTTAATAATGATTGGTATCCTCGTACATTGAGGTAAAAATGTGATGAAATGGAATGAAAATTAACGTGTAGCTTGAAAAGGTTATTAGTGCTAAAAAAAAATTGTAGTGGAGGATGTTCACATCTTGTAGTAGGTGGCGACTCGTGTATGATTACCCCTGTTATCACTAGCACTACTATACCTAAAGGTTAAAGAAACAAATTTCACAACTCATACACCATCCTAATGAAATCCCCACGATTTTAAGCTAGCCCATGTTTAATGTGCCCAAAAACTTTACAGGCATGATTGGGTTATAATGCGGGCTGAAAACATTATAGGCAGACAAGAGAATATTAGGTCTCTTCGGTGCTGCTCACTGCACTTTCTAACTACCTGCACACGTTTTTATTTGAATTTTTAATTAGCAGTCTCACTCATTTTTATACAGTTTTTTTAGATGTCCTGTCATTTCTATACATTTAAAAAATAATAACTTTTTATAATATTGAACACTATTGCACCCACTACTTTTTTCCACCGTCTCAAATTTATTACTCTAAAATAAATAGGTTCTACCAGTTTACCTATTTTTCATCTAATTTTACTCATTTTTATATTTTTTTTTGGTATCCATGTCCCAACCAAATGTATACAAAGAATTGGGACAAAGGGAGTAATTTGCCGCAGGAAAACAGCGTCAAAGGATAAGGTAGACTAACTTACACATCCTGACTTTTCTCAGCTGGTAAAATAAGGAGAAAAAGGTTTATAGCCCAATTTTCATAAGTAATGTAAAGTGTTTTAGGATAACTAAGATTTCAAAATACTAGAGCATGTGGTCTCAAAAAGTGAAAGAAGTATAACGTTACGCAATTTAGCACAAAATCATATATATGATCAACTTCTCCGTTAATCATATCTGGAATCTTTGTCCTTATTTTAAAGTGATAGATCGAGCTAACATCTAAAATAAAGAACATGTGAAAAAATTATTAATAGTTCATAAGTTTACAAGTTAGATTATCCATTTCTCTCAAGTAAAGAGTAACCAAAATTGTGAAATATGGTATATAATGAAAGGAAATTTTAAAAATTTAATTTCAAAAAATATGATCCAAGTTGCAACACAGAAAATAAACTCTATAATTCGGTTATTTTGTAAAAATTCAATGATAATATTATGACAAATCAAAAAAATTTGCGGAAGACAAGTATGTCTTTCTATTATTTATTTACTAGTTGATAACCCGTGCCAAGCACGGGTTTAAATAAAATTTTAAAATTTGTTATTTATTAAAAAATAATGTTTTTTTAATTACATTATCATATTTTTATTATATCTAATTAAATTGTTGTTTTTAAATGATATTTAAGTTATTGCTATTTAATATAAGACTTTCTATATATTAAAAATGTGATCCAATTTTTAATTTATTTCATAAAAATATGGGTCTCTGTTTTATGGAGTCCACAAAATGAGAGTATTAGAGTCCAAAATTATTTAAAAATAATCTACTCGTTTCAATTTTAATTTTTTAGTCTATAATATTTGTAAATATCTGACAATTTGATATAATCGTTGCAATCAAAAGATAAAACAATTATTTTATAAATCACTAAACACCATATATGTTCTAAAATATAACTCATAAGTAGAATAATGATCATAATGATTGTTAATGTTGAAAGATGTTAATGATTAATTAATAATTATATATAAAATTTGAATAATTAAAGATATTATTTATGATTAAACTAAAAAGATTATGATTGGTACTAACTACGGCTTAAATGCGGACTTTATGGAACTTAACTCTAACAGTGTGTTTTATTTTAGTAAAATTACTATGTTGTTTGATGATTTTTAAATTGTGAAAATAATATTCAAGATCGCGTCTTTAATCTTGAATACAAATTCAAAATAAGTCGCAATTATTTTATTCATCTAATAGGCAAACATTATATATAATTCTAGTTAGAGTTTGTGTAGATCTAACAGTGGTGTTGTAGTTATTTAATAAACTAATATTGTAGTTTGACAAAGTAAATTAACTTTCCAAAACTAATTAGATATCAAATAGTTATTTGATAAACTAATATCGTAGTTTGACAAAGTTAATTAACTTTCCAAAACTAATTTGATATCAAATTATTTTGACTTATGTCTTGTATTTCGGTTCTTTTATTATATGTTTAAACATGGACAATGGCTTCATTCTCTTTGTTTCCACTCGTCTAAGTCAGTGTTACCACCGACTTATTTATCTTTATGGCAATATTCTGAAGAGCACTGAATGATAATAATAATTATTATTAAAAAATACATGACCAAGTTTTTTGGTATTTTAGTATCAATATTGAATCTTGTTTATTTAATTTCTGAAATATGATAAAAATTTTATAGATTTGTTTCGTAAATTAAATTGTATGAGTTTTAAAAATTGTAAAAATAATTTCGTTGACATTATTATTCTATTGGTAGGATATTATTTTATTATAAAATCTATAATAGTATAATTATTATTACTGCTGAATAAAAAAATTATATAAAGATAACAAAATTTAATTTATTTAATAAAATAAATTATTTGAGTTTTAAAATTTAAAATGAGTAGCTTTGTTGTCTATGATTTTGTTGGTGTGATAATCATTATATTACAAACATGGAAGTATTCTCATAGTTATATGATAATAATAATTATTATTATTGAAAATTATATGATGATAACCAAATTTTGGTACTTTGATATTTAGTATTTGATGATATTGATTCCGCTTATTGATAAAAACTATACATGGATATTATATTAATATCAATATGAACTCCTTATTTATTTGAACTCTGAAGCATGATAAAAGATTTACAGAGTTGTTCCGTATATTAAATTATTTGAGTTTTAAAAAATTAAAACAAATAATTTTGTTGGTAATATATTTTTATTAGTGAGATAATTATTATAATACAAAATTTTGACAAATATAGAAGTTTTTTGATAATATTAATAATTGTTAAATAAAAAATAATATGATGATAGCCAAATTATGATATGAATTTTATAGAACCGTCTCATAAGTTAAATTGTTAGCGATTTAACTGTGCGGATAGGATAAATGTTATATTAAAAAATCCTAAACACTATAGAAGTTTTTTTAATTAATATTGAGATTTTTAATAAAAAAAATCTGAATCAATATAGAAGTCTTTTCATAATTGTTTAATAATAATTATAAAATCCTAACAATGTATAATAATAACTATAAAATCCTAACTATATGAAAATATTTTCATAATTCTATAATGATTATTGTTATTAAATAAAAAATTTATATAACATTGTCCAAATCAATATTGAAGTCTTTAATACCAATAAAATTTTAATCAATATAGAAGTCTTTCAGTCTTTCATTGTCCTAATGAATATTGAAGTCTTTAATAATAAAATTCTATTCAATATAGAAGTCCTTTGATAATAGTATAATAATGATTATAAAATCCGATAATAGTATAATAATGATTATAAATCCTAATCAATATGAAAGTGACCAAATTTTGGTACTTTTGAAAATTCCTAACTATATGAAAATCTTTTCATAATTCTATAATGATTATTGTTATTAAATAAAAAATTTATATAACATTGTCCTAATCAATATTGAAGTCTTTAGCACTAATAAAATTCTAATCAATACAGAAGTCTTTGAGTCTTTCATTGTCCTAATGAATTTCTAATCAATACAGAAGTCTTTGAATCTTTCATTGTTCTAATGAATATTAAAGTCTTTAATAATAAAATTCTATTTAATACAGAAGTTTTTCGATTATTATAAATAGTATAATAATGATTATAAAATCCTAATCAATATGAAAGTGACCAAATTTTGGTATTTTTGGTACTTTTGGTACCGATGTTCCACCGAAATGTGGTTTCGCTTATTAATAAAGGTATTAATTAGGTTTTATTTCTTCTCCGTTGTAATTGTCCATTTCTCCTGTACTGTGGGAACCAAAAATTTTGAAATTTTGAATTTAACGAAACTATATAAATTTGTAATTAGTCTTTCTAAGCTCATGTCATGATGACTTCTGCTATTTGGTTTATCTTATATTTTTGAAATAAATTATTTATTTATAAAAAATTATGTTACTGTATACTTTATTTTTGAAAATATATTAAGCATATCCTAAAAATTTAATTCTAAGAAGTAGATTAAAAAATTAATATTTTTTCTTCAAAATAATTCCTTATTCACAGGATTTAATTAAGTTACCAGAAACATGCAAGACCACAGTCACGGACATGTGCGTAGGTTTTAAGCGCAATTATTATAATTAGTACGTATTTAGGCAAGCTAATGATACCCCATAGCTAATTAAAATCTATGAAAAGGAGTAGAAAAAGTAGAATGGTTGCCACTTGCTGTCGGGTCCAGAATTATTATAGTATAACAGTAACACTGAGAAATCATGCTAATATTTATGTTAATTAAGTAAATTCTGATTCAAATTGACTCATCCAATTAGGCCGTTGCCGTTGATAATAATAAATCCAGAATAAAATTTGAGCTAGTGCTCTTTTTTTGTGTGAACACGTTACCTTTTTAATGTCTAGTTGATTTTCTAAATTAGATACAATTGAAATGTACAGGAATGGTAGACCACAGTTTTGCTGGTGGGATAATGAATATTCTTCTTTCCTTCACGCCAGCTTTCATGATGTACCGGTGGCATTGAAGTGCAGTTTTTCAAGGTCAATTATTTGCATATACAGTAATTATTTTTCCATATCATATTTCAGATTCTTGCATTTTAGACTCGGGATATTGAAAATCTTATCAACAATCTTTTGTTATTATATTTGAAGAAATCAAAAGGAAAAAAAAATAATATTTTTAAATACACAGAATGATATATGTCGTGACGATTGATAGTTAACATATGTAGATATACATGAACGATGGATATCATGATGATTACAAAAATTATATTAGACAATTCGTGTGACGTCTGTCGTGACGACTGAAATATATTGACAGTCAAGATTGTCGCTTCTACCGATGTTTCTGTCATGAGTGTTATCCTTTCATTCTTTTTTTAATATGTGGACTATGATGATTATTATTATGAAAGCAATAGTCGGGAGAGACTTTTTTTATAGAAAGTTGATCCGAGAATAGTTTTATTTATTTATCGAACTCATACTATATAGAAGGATGTATATATATTGTAAATGACGGATTTGATGACAAATAAGTTATGACATAGCTTTCAGCACAATTTTGTTAGCAATTTAAAATTTTTTATTTAGATTTAATATCAAAAATTAGAGATTCTTATTGATGGAACAAAAAATTGGCATGATGATTTTTAAGTCCAGCTTGTAGGGGTGCACAGACATCCACTCAACCGCATTAACCGCGTGCACCGATCGCATCCGAAACGCATTGTGCGGATAACTGTAACATGTGGGTTGGTTGCGAATGATATTTTAAATAATCGCTTATTTGAGGTCCGGATGCGGTTTTAAATATTTAAAAATTGCAAAACCGCAACCGCAAATATATATATCTATAATCATTTATATTTTTGAAAATATATTATTATACTATATAAAATAGTAAAAATACACAAATATATTTATATAATATTAATTTTATGATATTACAAGATCCGTAAATGTATTTACAGAATTTGTTCATCTGGACGTAGATGAAGATTTGGATTGTTGAGATTCATGATTCAAGTGCTTCTGTGACTGCTCCATATATGTGCATTGATTAATTCTCATTTTCTCGTAGTTACAAAATTTCAAATCATGTATTATCTATTATGACTCACTTATTTTACTTTTGTGTAAAACTGATGATTTGGATTTAAGGTGTGTAATATTTTATAATAGTTCACATTTATTTTTCTTAGATTATTATATAATTATAATATGTGGTTGGATCGTAAACCGATCCGTATAAATCGCTAAACCGCGGTTGAAATTATGTGGTTAATCGCAACTGCAAATACGGTTGTGGCTGTAGATTTTTTGACATCGCTATTTGCGGTTTGATTCGGCTTTGACCCTAAAACCGATCCGATCGGAACGACATACACGCCTGACGTCATCTAGAGTACGTGCACTGGCCTGCACTGATTTACAGTGTGTTTACCAAGTCAGGGTGCTGATCTTTTTGAAACAAAGTTTGCTCAGAAACAACTAAAAGGTTTTTTAATGTTTGTTTTCTGTATTAATTTGACTACTCCCTACACCCCTTCACGTTTGGGGACAGCGACGCCGCACGGCCTTTAATTCTCCTGTAAAGTGTAGTTTTGTAATTTATTTTTAATTTTTTTTTTGAATTAAAGTTTGGATGTTAAATTTTATTCGGGAAAAAAAAATCTCAAAAATAAGCAACGGAATTATATTTTATAAAAATATTGAAATGTTTGTCGAGCAGTTGAAAAAACGTGTATAAAATTAGATAGGAAAAAAAGTAATTATTTGATTCATAAGTGGTTGTGCAACATGGTTGGTAGAATCAATTCCTGATTTAATTGCTTACCAAACCATGTTCATTCAACTCTAAAGTCTAAACATGTTGACAGGCATCCGTTCTTCACTTGAGTGAGTCAATTTCATTGTACTGAGAGCTAGGAGGTTGAAGGCAGAAACCGGAAATTAACTTCGATTTTCTTGGCTCAAGTAAGTAGTTATAAGTTTTTTTCAGTATGAACGCGAAATGATATGTACTCCCTCCGTCCCTCCAGTTAGTAGCTTACGTTTACTGTTTGCACGCATTTTGAGACTCCTACAAAGTATAGTTCCATAATTGTTTTTCAAAATTTTTTTTTTAAATAAAAGTTTAAATATCAAACTTTTATACAGAGAAGAAAAATTAAAAATATATTATGAAACTATACTTAAGATGAGTGTGGAAAAGCGTGCTAAAGAGTAACCTAAACAAATGAGGAGGAAGAGTATATTATAACAACAGAAATATATAGATATATAGAGAGCATGAAAATGATAGACATTGACACATTGTGGTCACCAATAATTAAAAAGGAAAAAAAAATTAATATGCCGTGACGACTAAAATATTGAAAGTCAATATCGTGGAATTTAGAGACCCTTCGTTTATAGATACTCCTATATTTCCTTTTTTTTTTTTGTGCTATGATTATGTGAGTGACCTGGAGAGCGAGATTTTTGCAGAAGGTGAGTAAATTGACGATAGCCTATTTATTTTCCGCAATCATAATATTTATAATGATGTATAAAATGATACTCTCAAGGTTTTGATGATGACACTAACAGCAAACTAATAACATGAAACTGATATGTGTCAGCATGCTATCAAAGGTTGTTTATGCGTACTAACAGTATTTCAGGATGTTAGCATGATTATAGCTGTCAGCAAGCTTACAGGAATATTTTCAAGCTATCAGCAGGCTAACAGCGTGAACAGAGAATCAATCGGATAAGGATCAAAGTTTATTTTCAAGGAGAATTAATAGGAAACGACTTTGTAAGGATTCTAATATTTATATATATCTGATATAAATATTAGAGCTCAGTTTTTATAAAGAGTTTTGTTCAAAAACGTTTTCCTAACAAATAGGAGATTTTATCTCAAAAGAATCTTATCTTTAACAAACTCCTATTTTGTTTCAAACGGGTTTTAGTTTAAATGTCTTACTGAGATGATTTCAAATGAATTTTATCTTTTACTCAGTAAACATCTATCATCCAAACGTTCACCATTCAATTCAAATTTAAACGTGAGATTGTTACCAAGATCGTTGGGAAATTTGTTGGATTATGACCGTTGGTATGATGTATATAAATTTGTGTGTGCTTTCATTTTCGGTAGAGAACAAGAAGAACGCACCAAGCTTTCTAAAATACAACTCTTTACATTGCTAAATCTTTATTGAGCTCTAGTGCTTATATTCGTATATATATCTATATTGAGAGTTCATAGTTTCGGTTGTATTACACTTATTCATTGTATTGTTCAAGGTGTAATGTTTTGTTGCTGTGTATCCAGCTTGTAAAACAAGGGAACAAGGGAACTAGTTAGCTAGGAGAATATACTTGGGAAGTATAGGTCTTGGTAGGCTTTTGGTTCGTGGTTCAGGGGTTTCAGCAGGCTGATAACAGGAACAAGGGAGAAAGGGAGTTATATTATTGAATCTTGTAATCGTTGATATTATTGATTAATAATATAATCTCTTACCAGTTGGTAGGGGACCAGGACGTAGACCATTAGGGTTAGGGGTCGAACCTGGCTAAAATTCTTGGTGTTGCTAGCATACTGCTTTACATTATTTGCATTGCATTTATCTTATTAGCAGGCTAACAGTTTACTCTGAAAATTAACAGCAGGCTGTCTTTGACAGATTAATTATTCGGTAACTTATAAAAATCGGGTATATTAGCCATAACACCTATTCACCCCCCCTCTAGGTGTGTAATTTCATAAAAATGCATCACCTAATTAAAAGTGATTATTAGCGTGTGCGCTCGTGATAGGCACCAAAAATTCTGGAAAAAAGTGGTTTGCATAAAATTGGATGGAAAATATTTAAGAGGAGGAGAATATGAAAACTATATTTTAAAAAATTTATAAATATTTTTGTCACCGGCCCTAACACTATATTATTAGCAATTTTAAAACTCTTTAATTACTTCAAATTAATGTCAAAAATTAGAAATCCTTATTAAAATGGAACAAAAAAAATGAAACGGGGTACCTAGAATACCTGCACTTCATAGTTGTACTAAGGGGCCGTTTGGGCAAGCTTAAAAGAAGTGACTTCTTGCTTAAACTAAAGAAGTGAAGCAGAAGTAAGAAGTAAATAAGTTAATAAAGTGTTTGGAAAAGAAGCAGAAGGTGTGAGAGAGAAGTTAGGATTCTCAGCTTCTTAAAAGTGCTTCTACTTCTTTATACAAACGGGTCAAGAAAAGTAGAAACCAGAAGTAGAAGCTACTTCTCATTAACAAACAGGCCCTAAATCAGGGTGCTTGCTGATTCTTTTGCAACTAGTTTCCTGACAAACAACTAAAAGTTTTTTCTAGGTTTTTTTTTGTTTATTTGACTAAATTATTTGATGTATTAGTGGTTCTGCACCAAGGTAGGTAGAATCAATTCCTGATTTAATTGCTTACCAAATCATGTTGATTCAACTCTCCACTTGTTTAACAGTCTTCACTTGACCAAGTCAATTTTATTGCACTGACAGGAGGTTCAGGCTAGAAATTGGACTTTTAACTTCTGATATTCTTGGCTCAAGATTGTAGAACATTATTTTTAGTTAAGAGGGTTACTGTTGAAATGATTATCAGTGTTTTAGTGAAGTACTATAAATAGTAATTTGATAATCAGTGCCACAGACTTTTTGGTTAAGAAGAATTTTGAGTTTTTCTAAATTTAAATAACTTTTTAATATATATTTAACATATCATTTCATTTATCTCATAATATAAGTCACGTAACAAATTCTAAAATAAGAAAGACCGAGATACGAAGACACGGCAAACAATAAATTGGCATCAAAAGTAGTTCGGACGATCGCGGGTGATTTCTTATCCGTCATAACTTCATCTTATCTTATGAAAGAAGAAAAAAACAAGTATTGTGAGATAAAAAAAATTCAAAAATAATTTTGTATTATGAGATATAGTGAATATCCTTTTATAAAAAAGAATATGAAATTTTTTGCACAAAACCATAGTGACCACCATTTTCAAAACAATGGATACTTCCTTTGTTTCAATTATATTTTCATTTAAAAAAATGACGCATATAACAAACATTTAGTTTTTATAAAAAAGATATTATATTAATAATTATATTTATTACATTGACGGAATATAATATAAGAAATATAGCTCTTACCAATAATACTTTTTCTTTTTCAAAATGGACATGGAGACCTAGTTTGAAACCGGTGGTGAATTAAACTACTGTAAAAATAGACTATCAAAATAGCAAAGCACTTATAATTTCTCCATTTTCCAAAACACTGATTATGTTTACATGCAAGGCACCGATCACATATATTCCCAAAAAGACCAAAATACAAGAAATTCATTCTAGAAACTTTAATAATACATCTCCTGGATAGACACACTATGCAATTGAAGTAGTGATGTTTTGCTTTCTTGATAAAGTTGTGTGAACATAACAGTCACCTTCACATGTCACTCCCTGTCCTCATGCATTCTTCTGTTGCACTTAAACTATCTTTTCCTCATCTACCAATTGACAAATAAATCACTTTCCCTCCATCACTCCCTCATACCCCAAATCTCATGAAATAAAAAAATTATCTTGCCAGAACTTTGTCACAAAAAATAGTCCCACCATGCCAAAAAAAATCACCCTTCTTTCATCCTTCATTTTCTTGACAATCCAAGCTTTCTGCCTAGATGATTTCATCTTCAATGGATTCAAGAAACCAGAAACCAATTTAAGCTTGAGTGGAACTGCAAGAATTGACAAACATGGCATCCTTCAGTTGACAAACAACACTGGTAGACTCATGGGCCATGCTCTTTTTCCCTCACCAATTCAGTTCAAGAACTCCGAAGATGGTCCTGTTAAGTCCTTCTCTACATGCTTTGTGTTCAACATAGTCCCTGAGTATCCAAGGCTTGGAGGCCATGGCTTGGCTTTCACTGTTGCACCATCTCAAGACTTCATCAAATCAGCTCTTCCAAGCCAGTACTTAGGCCTGCTTAATGCAACAGAAGTGGGTAATTTCTCCAACCATCTTTTTGCAGTTGAGTTTGATACAGTTCAAGACTTTGAGTTTGGTGATATAAATGATAATCATGTGGGGATCAATATCAACAGCTTAGTATCAAATAAATCAGCTAAAGCTGCTTACTTTTCTGATGATTTGGTTCAGCAAGATTTGAATCTCAAGAGTGGTAAGACTATTGTGGCTTGGATCGAATATGATTCGATTAGAAATTTAGTGAATGTTACTCTTTCACCATCTTTTTCAAAGCCCAGATTGCCAATTTTATCTTATAAGTTGGATCTTTCTCCAATTTTTCAGAAGAGTATGTATATTGGTTTTTCATCATCCACTGGTTTGCTTGCAAGTTCTCACTATGTTTTAGGATGGAGTTTCAAAACTAATGGAGATGCAAAGGTTTTGAATTTCAAGTCCTTGCCCTCACTTTCTGGTCACAAGAAGAGAAGCCCAGTTTTTAAGATTCTTGTCTCTGTACTTTCAGTGTTGGTTGTATTAGGTTCAGTTTTCTTGGTACTTTATGCTTTAAGAAAGTATAAGAACAGAGATATAATTGAAGAGTGGGAGCTTGAAGTTGGGCCTCATAGATTTTCATATCAAGAATTGAAGAAAGCTACTAAAGGGTTTAAAGAAAGTGAGTTACTTGGTGCTGGTGGATTTGGTAAAGTTTACAAAGGTATACTTCCTTCTTCGAAATTGGAAGTGGCTGTGAAGAGGATTTCGAATGAATCAAAGCAAGGTCTTCGCGAATTTGTGTCTGAAATAACTACAATTGGTAAGCTCCGGCATAGGAATTTAGTGCAATTACAAGGATGGTGTCGTCTTCGCGGTGATTTACTGCTTGTTTATGATTATATGCCTAATGCAAGTTTGGATAGATTCTTGTTTGAGAAGCCTATAGCAGTGCTAAGCTGGGAGCAGAGATTTAATATAATTAAAGGTGTCGCGTCCGGGCTATTCTATTTACATGAAGGGTATGAGCAGATTGTGATACACAGAGACATTAAGGCTAGTAATGTGTTGCTTGATGGTGATTTGAATGGCAGAGTTGGTGATTTTGGAATGGCAAAGCTATACGAGCACGGGGAGAATCCTACCACCACGCGTGTTGTGGGGACTTTGGGGTACCTTGCACCTGAGCTCCCTCGGACAGGAAGGGCCACAACAAGTTCTGATGTGTTTGCATTTGGTACATTGTTGCTGGAAGTTGTTTGTGGAAGAAGGCCTATCGAGAACAGGGCACCTCCTGAGGAATTTGTGTTGGTAGATTGGGTCTGGGATAAGTGGATACAAGGTAAGCCTTTTGATGTTGTGGATAAAAAGCTTGAGGGTGAGTTTGATGAGAATGAGGTAGTGGTAGTGTTGAAATTAGGACTAATGTGCTCGAATCATGTCGCGAAGTCCAGGCCTAGTATGAGGCAGGTTGTGAGGTACTTGGAAGGCGAGGTTGGGTTACCGGGAATGGTGAGACCACCCGGGGGGTGCTACGGTGATGGAAAGGGTGGCGGAGAAGGGTTCGATGACTATATCAATTCATTTGCATCATCTTCTTTCGATAAGGGGAGTTTATATTCTGAAGGAGCTCAAGCAGATGGTGATCTTAGTTTTGTTTCTGTTTCTGCTTCACCAATGTCATTGCTACTCCCTCCGTCCCTATTTATGTGTCCACTTTGGAAGTAAAAACTTGTCCTTATTTATCTGTCCATTTATACTTTCAAAACTAATTTAATGATAGTTTTTCAAATATATCTCCAAAATTTCAATTTTCAAGACTTGACTTATTTAAAACTTGGTTGAATTCATGTTTTCAAGACATAAAGTAGGGGTATTCCACCATTTTCAAGATATTAATTACAGGTATTGAATGAAAAAGTTTATACAATCAACTATTCCTTGGTATGTGTTTTTTTATCCAAAATGGACAGATAAAAAGGGACGGAGGGAGTATATAAGAAAGGGGAAGCAAGGTAGTTTACTAGTTTAGTGAAATAATGGTGTGGCGATTCTCAAGGGGTTTATCAACTTGGAAGTTACCTCAAGGCTCAGTTTGTTGAGGGATTACATTTTGTGCCTCTGGATGTATGTATTAGTCTTAAACTTCACAAATATTACTGGATATGAATATAAGGATTGTTTGTTTGGGTGTTAGAATATATTTGTAACAAGTATGGTCGTAGAAATCATGAATTAGAACTAATCAGTCGACTTACCGATTCATGATTTATTGAAAATTTTCTTATAAAATTGAGGATTTCTGATCAATGAAAATTTAATCAATAAATCGATAATATATATTTTAAAATTAATCTAAAATTTATCGAAGATTTTTCAATAAATCAGGATCTTTTAAAACACCAATTGCAAGTATTAGCTGGCTAACAGAAACTAACAATTGACATGTGAAAAAATATAAGCCTTGGCAATTTGGTTTGGCATACATATCCTTGCACCCTGTTTTGGTAAGAGAGCCAATGTTTTATCCAAGATCCAACCAATGAAGTCGTGTTTGTTGTAGAAAATTACAAAGGGGGGTGGTTGAGTGTTGGAATTTGTGCAGCTAAGTTCTTCTGTAGTAACCCGGAAAAAGATCAGATCATTTCTATTCTTGGTCAAATCGTAGTCTTTTTATTCAGACGAGCTCTGAAACAGCAAAACTACGCGCGAAAGGGGATGTACCTATTAGAATTAGACTAATCTTCTTCACTTATTCCCTTGTCTCAATTTAATCGCTTGATTTGATTTTTACACATAAATTAAGAATTTTTTTTTTACTCTTACTTGAATTGAATTATTTTTTATTTTTGGAAGCAGAATTAGTATGAGACCAAGCCGCTAAATAACGGGGACATCTTCAAAATAAATTTTTAGGATCATATTTTTCTTTTAAATATACTCCTTCGGTCCCGCTAGGAAGAAGTTATAATCATCTGCGAAAATTATAATAATTTATTTGATATTGTATTTTGCCGGTTTACTTGCTATGACCTTAATTCTTTAGATAATACTCGCTACAAGCCTATGATTTAAAAGAAAGAGTCGACTAATTTTGAAATTATGATTTATGAATTAACGTGATAATAATATAATAAAAATAAAAATAATTTAAATAATTTATGATCTATTAAACTTTTATAAGAAAATTTTAAAAATTAAGTCATAGAAAAAATATCACAAACTAATTTTCAATTTCAAGTCGCTTTTTAGCTTACTTCTTAGCTTACTTGACTTCAAATTATTTCTAATTTTGTTGTATAAAAAATAATTTCAACTTAAACTGACTTAAACTTAAACCTACACAAACACACTCACGGTCATTAACTCAGTGATAGGGCCTGTTTGGATGGTGGAAGCAGAAGCTGCTTCCGGCTTCTGCTTTTCTTGACCTGTTTGTGTAAATAAGTAGAAGTACTTTTAAAAAGCTAAGAATACTAGCTTTTCTCTCAGAGTTTCTACTTCTTTTCCAAACACTTTATTCACTTATTTACTTCTCACTTCTACTCCACTTCTTTAATTTAATCAAGAAGTCACTTTTTTTAAGCTAATCCAAACGGCCCCATAAAATATTCTACTACTGTAGTTTCTTGACATCGTGGAGATAAATTATACGGGCCTATGAAGCCCATGTTTTAGTAGAGATACTCCCATCAGTTTTATGAATTTCAGCCCAGGGCTTGTGTTCTTTACAAGTTGATGAAATGCAAATCTACTTTACCCTCGACAATTCTTCAATTAATTAAATCATAGATTAATTTATAGTTTGTAGCTGAATATAATACACACTACATTCTAAAAAAACAAAGAAGCTACATATACCAAAATGTTTGGTATCATTTTTCTGATTGAGAAAATAATAATATAAACATCTAAAATTAAAATACGAAATATTTTTAATTCAATCAAACATAATAAAATTCGAAGAATGAAATCTTATTTTTAAGGATGGACGTTCTCTCCTCCCGGTCGATATTTTTCGGGTACGATGCCGGCATAGAGAATAATTTTATAAGAAATTCGGCAATCAGACATGTCAGAGGATTAAAGTCTTCCCACCTCGAAATTCGCTTGTGCTCAAATACAATATTAATATTATATTTATATATTTTTATTATATAAAATATTAATGATAAATATATTATATTTGTATAATTGTATATCCAAAATCATATATTATTTCAAAATAATATTATCTTCAGAATAAAACTAAATATTAAAATATATTTTTATTTTATAACAAATATTACAAGTCAAATGTGTATCCCTTATTATGGCTAAAAATGGTTGGCTAAATTGGACATGTAGGATATTATGTAAAATTTGTCGTAGCTGTAAGCCATTTTGTTTTGATAGTACTGACTATATTGGTTGGCTATATTTCAAAAATCGTAAGTTATTAAATCTTTCAAGTTGTTATAAATAGAATGTATATTATCGTATGGTAATAAATGATATGAAGTCTTGCTACAGATATTGCTACAGGCCTACAGTGGTTGGCCAAATATAGCCAACATCAATTAGTTGGCTATATTTTTAAACAAGGGTTATGTGCAAGGGTTATGTGTGGTTGGAGTGGAGCAAATTTCACACATTATTTATAATTTTTATTTACGATATAATTTAATAATTTAATGAATTTTAGCTAGAAGTTTTGATGAGTTGGAAATATTCTTATCATATTTATTTTTTGAAATACAATATTCTACGAACTTACTTAGCGGGAATCACCGATTCCTACCTGAGATGGGAAATGAGGTGCAGAAGAATAGTCGTGGGAAATGACTAATGAGTAGTAAAAAGTAAAAAGAATAGAGTACCCGCGTAACCCGCCGCTTAGAGGTTGGAGTCGGTTCGGCGATATTCTCAGATTCAGGGATTAAAAACGTCCCGACCCCAAGTGACCAGCCTATGTGTGACGATTTATATAATAATATTATTTTTCGGAAAAATAATTATTAATCGACGTCCTAGCAGCATCAAAAATCCACAATTCTGAATTGTAATGTTAGCTCTACTTGACGGGACACACAGAAAACGAAACGAGGGTTTGGGAGCCACCTTAATCTTACTTTTCCAAGATACATGACAATTGACATACATCTACATATCTACTCCCATCAGCGTCGCAGGTTACTTGCCACGAACATTAGGGCATAACGAAAGAGAAGTCTCGCCAATGACTACGAGGCACGGGAACAGGACAACGACTCTATGGTCAAGAGCTGTTAAAAGTCGACGTCACAATTGAACGATTATCATGCATTGCTGGGAAGGTTCGATCAAAAAATAAAGAGATTTACATACCGATACCCCTATTCTGAACGGTATATATATATCGTATATTTTGGTTTGATTTATTCTTTGTAAGTGTCGATTTTCCTTGAGATGTGGGCAACAATATGTTAGATATTTCGAATTGATTTTTTTAAAAGATTATCGATAATGACATGGTGAAGAGCAATGTCACATATCAAAAATAATTTTTCAGAAATTTGTCAAAGAACTAATTTAAGATTCGTCATTATTCGCGTGACTTGCGATGTTCTAGATATGCTGGTTTGTGTGGAAAAATCACAGGAGAGTCTCGAGGGTTTGAATTTTATACCAACATCTAATGAGCGAATGAACAAAAAAGAACATACAGAGACCACAAACCTGCGGCAGCCGGCAGGTATAATTGGTAGAAGTCTAGCAACGGCACTAGCTAATTAGTAGCTATCTTATGCAATTATGCTAAGGCTTGCATGGATTCTTCAAATTAACTAAAAAAGTAGGAAAAGGGAGAATAATAACGAAATCAATTGATGTTTAATATATAAAATAAGTATAATAATTGATGAAACGAAGTGGCATAATAATTTTTATGTTAGAAAAGTATGCTATATTTGATAAAATTCTGAAGTGTGAAAAAAGTGTAAGAAAATGACGGAGAGTGAAGGAGTAATATATATTCACACACATGGATGTGAACTTGCATGTTTTAATTCCCACATACTAAAAAAAACATCTTTCTATAACCATGTTTCCTGAACTTGCATTCCTGCTAATTCACTTTATGTGTACATTAGTTTCATCTGATCAACAATTTGGATTCACTTTCAATGGCTTCGGACCCAAAGACATCAGCCTTGACGGTGCAGCAATTCGCGCACCCAACGGTCTCTTAAAGCTAACAAATTCTACTTCTCAACAAGGCCAGGCCTTTTACTCCAACCAAGTCAGATTCAGAAACAAGCAGTCGGCAAAAAGTGGTACTAATGCTTCTTCGGTTTCTTCGTTCTCTACAACTTTTGTGTTTGCAATAGTCCCTGAAGTGTACCGATTGAGCGCTCACGGCATACTTTTTGTTGTCACACCAACAAAAAGCCTCTCCAGAGCTCCTCCGTTTGAGTATTTTGGTGTTTTTAATCCCACCAACAAGACCAATGCCACTGATCATGTTTTCGCGGTGGAGTTGGATACGATTCAAAACAATCAATTCGGAGATTTAAATTATGACCATGTTGGAATTGATATCAATAGCATAAATTCAACTATCTCTGAGCAAGCAGGCTATTTTGATGATGCAAATAAGTTTCAGAATTTGTCACTCTTTAGTGGACAAATAATGCAACTATGGGTGGAATATAGTGGCTTGGAGAAGCAGATTAATGTCACATTAGCTCCTGTAGGGATACGAAAGCCAAAGAGGCCACTCTTGTCTTTGAGTTATGATCTTGATCCAGTTATCAATGAAGAAATGTACGTGGGCTTCTCTTCCACCACGGGCACAATAATTTTTACATCTCATTATGTTCTTGGATGGAGCTTTATGGTGAATGGCAGAGCTGAGGAGCTTGATCTTTCGAAACTCCCCAGACTTCCTCGAATTGGGCCCAAGAAGAAGTCAAGTTTTCTGACAATTTGGTTACCATTGATTCTGGCAATTATGATGTTAGTGACATTTTCTGCCGTGTTTTATTATGTGAGGAGGAAAAGGAAATTTGCAGAAGTTCTTGAAGATTGGGAACTTGAATATGGGCCTCATAGATTTAAGTACAAGGATCTTTATGTGGCTACTAAAGGGTTTAAAGATAAGGAGCTGTTGGGGATTGGAGGTTTTGGTAGGGTGTACAGAGGGGTTCTTCCGATATCTGAAATAGAAGTTGCAGTTAAAAGAATTTCCCATGAATCAAGACAAGGGATGAGAGAATTCATTGCTGAAATTGTAAGCATGGGCAGGCTTAGACACCGGAATATAGTCCAGCTCTTGGGTTATTGTCGTCGAAGAGGTGAATTACTCTTAGTGTATGACTATATGCCTAACGGTAGTTTGGACAGGCTACTTCATAACAACCCTGAGATTAGTCTGAATTGGATGCAAAGATTTCGAGTCATCAAAGGTGTGGCAGCAGGACTTAAGTATCTACATCAAGACTGGGAGCAAGTGGTGATTCACAGAGATATCAAAGCTAGTAATGTGCTGCTAGATAGTGAAATGAACGGAAGACTAGGAGATTTTGGGCTAGCAAGACTGTATGATCATGGAACAGACACTCAAACTACTCATATTGTCGGAACAATTGGATACCTAGCCCCTGAACACGCCAGAACCGGGAAGGCCACAACTAGCACTGATGTCTACTCTTTTGGGGCATTTTTACTAGAGGTTGTTTGTGGTCGACGTCCCCTAGACGTACAAGAAGAAATACTTTTGGTGGACAAGGTTGGCTCTTTATGGAACAAACGTGAAATAATTCGGGCTGTTGATCATAATTTGGGGGTAGATTATGTTGCAGAGGAAGTGGAGTTGGTGTTGAAGCTTGGCTTGTTGTGCTCAAGTATTGACCCTAATCTCAGGCCAAGTATGGAGCAAGTTGTGCACTACTTACATGGTTACGAAAGTTTGCCAGAGCTATCTTATTTTGACAGTATTTCTCAGTCTGAAATCGCGTACAAAAGTGACAGAGGATTCAGTAATTTCACCACATCATCTCATCCGTCATCTGCTGTCGAATCATTTCTCAGCAGCGGTAGATGAACAATATATAAGACATCGCACTAGTTCATCTTGTCTGAGTAACAGTCTTTTACAGAGTGAATGAAATTAGCAAAAAGATGTACACTTTACTCTGATTTTATAAAGTTGTTCTTATGATATCTTGAGATCTCAATCCTCTGGTGACATGTTTCTTGTTTTAATTATATTCAAGAACTACTTAAAAGGTTTAATAACGAATTGTTAAAAGAAAATTGCTTATGATAACATAAATTAGAAGTAAAGCTTGCAATTTTAATATCTTCAAGAAGACAAGAACTACTTAAAAGGTTTAATAACGTTAGGACTTGAAAAATAAAATGTAATACCGTTATTCGAAATTCAGTCAGGCTTATAGTCTAAGTGGCATGATAGAATCCTGTAATATACGTGAACCAATGCATCAGCTTGTGACGGGAGATCTTACAGCTCAGTGAGTCTATGTGGTGGAAATTGCAGCCGATAATTGAGGGTTTGAAATTTCAATGCAAAATCTGTGGCAGCTGTTAGCAGAAGACTAGCCAGGGACCAGCTTGTCGTCTCTGTAACTTGGTGAAGGGTTGCATAGACTCCTTAACTTCATTAATTAGTAGAAATATATAACACATGCATGAGGCTCCTTCATGCTAAAAGCCAAGACAAGTAGACAACCATGTTAACTAAACTTGCATTTTTGCTGCTACAATATTTTCTGTGTGCAATAATTTTAGCTGATCAAGAATTTGGATTCAATTTCAATGGCTTCCAATCCGAAAACATTAGCCTAATGGTGTAGCCATTGCACCAAACGGCCGTTTTAAAAAAATATATATATCGATCTGACATGTTGAAAATCGTAGGACAAAATTATAAAATTGGTTGATCTGATTGATTTGAATTCAAAACTAAATATTATTTATTATTTTCTCATCAACTAAATATGATATGCTTTTTTCAAGATTTTTGTTAAAGAACTAATTTAAGATTCTTCACTATTATTGTGACTTTAAATGTTTTGTTATACTAGTTGAGCTGGCCTGTGTGGTTGAAATTACAGCAGATATTAAAGGGTTTGAATTTTATATAATTGTATTTTCCAAGTCATTTGACTATTAACACATAATTTTAGTTGATTAGATGTACTTGTTAACAATATTCAAAATGAGAATTTTAAAAATTTCTAATTATATAATATATATACAAATCTCTGTGTACAGAGGACATGCATGTGTTATGTGATAGTTTTCTTAAAGCTTATAGGTTTATAATTTTAGATGAAAGATATGAAGAAAGAAAGTGAGATTTGAGAGAAAAGTCTGCTTCTCTTTTATTCATTAAAACTCAAGATTACAAGTTCAGAGAGTAGAGCTAAGACAAATATATATATTGGATGCACTGCTTCCTGAATTCCACAACTCTAACAACCTCAGTACTCTTGGTCCCCACTAGTATCAGAAATTTGTTTTGCCTCTCCAGTTGTATATGGCCAGCTGTCTTCCTTGATTCTTGTCTTGTCTGAGTTCATATTTGATCTCATATTGCTAACATCCCCCCTCAAGGTAGGAGTTGGAAAGAAATTGACAACTCCTATCTTGGATAAAAGATAGTACAAGTGTTGAGATGCAAGAGCCTTAGTTAACAGATCTGCTGGTTGTTGCAGAGTTGGAAGATAAGCAGTAGTAATAACTCCCTGTTGCAGCTTCTCCCGAACCAGATGACAATCTATTTCAATATGTTTTGTCCTCTCATGAAAGACAGGGTTGGAAGCTATGTGTAGCGCCGACTGATTGTCACAATATAGAGTAGCTGGACCTATATTGTGAATATGTAACTCTGAAAGTAAAGCAAGTAACCATGTGATTTCACAAGAGGTATCAGCCATGGCTCTATATTCAGCCTCTGCTGAAGATCTCGAGACTGTAGACTGCTTCTTGCTCTTCCAGGCAATCAAGGAATCTCCAAGAGTTATGCAAAAACCAGTTATAGACCTTCTTGTAATTTGACATGCTCCCCAATCAGCATCACAATAGGCATTCAGTTTAAAGGTAGAGTTTGCTGATAGAATAATACCTTGACCACATGTACCTTTGAGGTATTTGAGTAGTTTGACGGCAGCTTGGTAATGACACTCTTTAGGATTAGACATAAACTGAGCCAGAGTATTAACAGTATATGTAATATCCGGCCTGGTGATGGTCAAATAGATGAGCCTTCCTATTATTCTTCTATACAATGAGACATTTGGAATATCCGGCTGACTTTGAGTATCACTGAGAAGGCTATGATTTTGTTCAATTGGGATTATTGAGGATTTGCAATCACTAAGACCCATATCAGATAACAAATCTTGAGTATATTTGTTTTGGTGAAGATAGATACCTGTAACTGACCTGGCCAGTTCTATGCCCAAGAAATATTTGAGATGTCCTAGATCCTTTATGCTAAACTGAGAAGCAAGAAATTGCTTAACTAGCTCCAGAGTTTTGTTGTGACTTCCGGTAACGACCATATCGTCCACATAAACAAGAAGGACAGTAATAGACGATGCAGTAGTATAAACAAACATACTATTATCACTGTGAGATTGCTTGAATCCAAATTTGACCAAGGCAGCAGCTAGTTTAAGGTGCCATTTTCTAGGAGCTTGTTTGAGTCCATAGATGGTCTTGAGGAGTTTACAAACTAGATATTGAGATGGATATTTGTTCAATACTTGAGCAGGAGGATAGTAACCTGGAGGTAAAGTCATGTACACCTCTTCCTCTAATTCACCATGCAAGAAAGCATTATTCACGTCTAACTGAGTTATACTCCATCCCTTCATGGCTGCCACTGTTAGTACAGTTCTTAAAGTTTTCATTTTAACGACAGGGGCAAAAGTTTCAAAGTAATCTACCCCTGCAGTTTGAGTGAAACCTTTTGCTACAAGACGAGCTTTAAATCGTTCAACAGATCCATCAGACCGGTACTTCACTTTATAGACCCACTTGCAGCCTACAGCTTTCTTGTTTTTAGGTAGAGGAGTAACAATCCAAGTTTTGTTGGCTTCAAGAGCTGCAAGCTCAACAGACATAGCTGTGCACCATTCCGGAAACTGAACAGCTTGTTGGTAGGTGTATGGTTCAGGAATTTTTGCTATATTAGCTAGAAAGGAGGTATATGAGGGTAGAAATTTTGGCTCAGTGGTATGGTGGACTTGATTACTTTTAAAAGGGACTCCAACATAATCTTTGTACTTGATAGGGACCTGTTTCGATCGAACAGGTCTGAGATGCACAGTGGTTTGAGGTGTTGCAACAGAAGGCTGAGAGATTTCAGGAGAATATGTTATGGGAGTGGGTGGTGTTGAAGGCAGTTCTGGAGACACAGATTGGCCCACTGTTTGTAACGGTTCAATATCTGCATATTGAATAAGTTGAGGAAACCATTTGTCATTGTGATGAGAGGTAATCTCTCGGAAGGGAAAAGAGTGTTCTAGGAATTGAACATCTCTGGAGATGATGACTTTTCTGGACTCTAAATCTAGGACTTTATACCCTTTGGTTGCGTACGGATAACCAAGGAACACACCTTTGATGGCACGATGACTGAATTTATCATGAGGTTTAGGTAAGACAGTAGCATAACAAAGGGAGCCAAAAATTCTGAGATGAGAATATTTAGGGACTTTACCATACAAAATCTCATAAGGTGTTTTACCTTGTAAGAGAGGAGTAGGGGTTCTGTTTATCAAGTAGGTTGCTGTCATGAGACAATCTCCCCAAAAATGTAGCGGAAGACCGGCATGGGTTCTCAAAGCCCTTGCTACATTTAAAAGATGTCTATGCTTCCTCTCAACAATGCCATTTTGTTGAGGAGTATAGACACAAGATTTTTGGTGAATGATTCCATAATTGGCTAAGATTTGACTGAGTTCTTTATTGACAAATTCAGTCCCATTGTCAGTTCTCAGAGCTTTGGGAATAACGTCGAACTGAGTTTTAACAAGAGCAATAAATTCATGAATCAAATTCGGAACCTGAGCTTTATCAGCTAAGAGAACAATCCAAGTACTTCTAGACTTATCTTCAACAATAGTGAGAAAGTAAGTGCAATTACCCTGAGTTTTACACTTATAAGGACCCCATAAATCAGCATGTACAAGATCAAAAAGAGACAAGCTTTCAGAAGAGCTATTATCAAATTTTAAACGATGTTGTTTGGCAAGATGACAGGTATCACAAGCAGGTAATTCATGCTTAGAACAATCAATGTCAAGAAGTTTTAAAACTTTAAGAGGTACATGGCCAAGTCTGGCATGTAAAAGCTCTACAGAGACAGAGTTTGAAGCAACATTATTACAAACAAGAGTGTTTGAAGCACATTTATTTAGGAAAGTTTGACTGGAATTGAGCAAGTATAGGCCATCCTTGAGTCTACCAATCTCTATTGCCTTCCTCCTGGTAAGGTCCTGGAGAGTGCAACTAGAGTTAGTAAACGAAATGATATAGTTGGAAGCGGACAGGAGTTTATAGATTGACAGTAAGTTATAGGTAAAGGATGGCACACAGAGGACTGACTCAAGTATGATATCAGGTGAAAGGCGAATATTTCCAATGTGAGAAATTACAGCAGTTTGGCCATTAGGTAAATGAAGTTGGGAATGACAAGGTCTGGCATTACTCAATAGATGGACATGGGGAGTGACATGATCAGTTGCCCCAGAATCTAGAATCCACTGATTTTGAAAACATGATTGGATTTCAGAAACATGATTAATTTTGTGGAGAAATGTACCTGCAAAATGCACAGAGTTGGTAGAAGGGCCCGTTGACCAGGTAGAATTGAGATTGTCCAACTGATTGTTTCTCATATTAGCTTGCACCATCTGCATTAACTGATTGTATTGAATTTCTGAAAGACCACAGGTTTCCTTAGATGGAGCTGTCAGAGTGTCACCAGTGAGAGGTTGTTTCCCTGAGTCCATGCTGATATGATCATTATAAGAAGCCTGAGTTGTACTCATTGCTCTAGCATTACCAAACTTGGGCTTGGGTTTGGGTTTACCAAAGAGTTTGTGCCATGAGGGATATCCATGAACACAATAGCACTTCTCTTTGGTATGACCAGGCAAATGACAGACTTCACACACCACTTGAGACTCATTACTAGATTTCTTCTGTCCGGGAGAGGGTTTATAACCAGCCATATCAGTTCTAGGAGAAAAGTTTCTGCTAGAATTAAACCTGGCTGACAAGGCTGTATTTCCAGAGTTTAGATGAGTATAATTAGAAATTTCTCTTTGGTTCTCCTCCTGAAGTAGCATAGCATAAGACTGGCTCAAGGTTGGAACAGGTTTTATCATAAGAATTTGCCCTCTAATGTGAGTAAATTGATCACTAAGACCCATCAGAAATTGAGTTAAAATACCAGCTTGTTCATAAGCATCTAGCTTGGCATTAATTCCACAAGTACATTTAGTACATGTACATGTGGGTTTAGATGTTAAACAATCTAGTTCATCAACAAGGGTTTTAAACTTGGTAAAGTAAGAGGCAACAGAGAGATTTCCTTGAGACAACTGACTTAATTCTTTACGAAGATAAAAGAGCTTAGGCATATTGCTTTGAGCATATCTGACTTCAAGATCATCCCAAATAGCTTTAGCAGAGTCCATGTAAACAATGCTATTCCGAATATCACTACTAACAGCATTCAACAACCAAGAAATAACCATATGATTACAACGGTTCCAATGAACTAACAGATTAGAGTTTGCGGCAGGCTTAGTATAACTACCATCAATGAAACCCAGTTTAAGCTTAGCAGACAAAGCAAGTTGCATAGATCTACTCCATTGTGAATAATTATTCTCATTGAGAGTGATGTTGGTGAGGTTCATACCTGGGTTATCAGATGGGTGAAGATAGTAAGGGTGTAAAGGATCAATAGTAGTAGATAAGCTTCCCATGGTTGAGCTTCCTGCTGCTGCTGCAGAATAAGACAAAGGTGAACCTGCCATTGATAGATCTTGACAAGGAGCTACTGATTTAAAAAAGTGTAAAAATAAAGATATATGAGCCCTGAATCGAGTTGTGGCTCTGATACCATGATAGTTTTCTTAAAGCTTATAGGTTTATAATTTTAGATGAAAGATATGAAGAAAGAAAGTGAGATTTGAGAGAAAAGTCTGCTTCTCTTTTATTCATTAAAACTCAAGATTACAAGTTCAGAGAGTAGAGCTAAGACAAATATATATATTGGATGCACTGCTTCCTGAATTCCACAACTCTAACAACCTCAGTACTCTTGGTCCCCACTAGTATCAGAAATTTGTTTTGCCTCTCCAGTTGTATATGGCCAGCTGTCTTCCTTGATTCTTGTCTTGTCTGAGTTCATATTTGATCTCATATTGCTAACATTATGGGAGAGACCGTGTAATGAATCCGGAATTGTTGAGTTGGGTTCAACCCAAGTCCCACGTCAGAAAGATAAAGGAGGTTTATCTTGAATATAAACAGCTAAAGAACTCCAGTATGAGGCTCGTTGGGAAGAGTCTGAAAACAAATCCGTGCGGGCTTGACCACAGCCCAGAGCGGACAATATCATACTAATGCGGAGTTAATGGGTGTTGCGCGATCAACAAGAATAACAAATGTGGTCTTGACTATTTTTACACAAAGGTGGAAATGCATACAGCGATTTGCACACCTATGAATTATGTGGGAATATTTACTAATGCCAATGGCTGTTTTTACACAAAGATAAAAATGCATACAGCGATTTGCACACCTATGAATTATGCGGGAATATTTACTAATGGCAATGGTTGTTTTTACACAAAGATGGAAATGCATACAGCGATTTGCACACCTATACATTATGTGGGAATATTTACTAATGCCAACTCTTCGTATAGATTGTAGTTGCAACTGGAAGCAGAATCCACCCGGATACCTGTCCCTCTAGATGAAAGAGAAGTGACGGCAAGTACAAGGCACAGCGAAAGGACAACTATCTTCAGCTTTGAAAGTTCACTCTTTCGAAGGTTCGAATCTCAAATTTACCAGATAAATTATCTCATACAGGAGTATGTAGAATTTACTGCTGCAAAAAATAGAAAAAGGAACAATGAGAAAAAAATTCTTGCTCTTATTATGCATGGTATATACTCATAATTGTAAAAAATATATATGCATCATGCATGTCATAGTTCAGCTGGCCTGTGTGGTTTGTGGTCCTTGAATTCGTAGAACCTGACCGGGTCAAAATCAGTTTTCGGCATCATCATTATGTATTCTACAAATTTGATATGTTTAACAATATTATTTCGTCCAATTCATTTTTATATATTTTTGTCACTATTCGACACACTGTTTTCATAAAATATAGTTCTATTACTTTTTTTTAAATTATTTTTTTTTCAGAATAAAAATTTAAATATCAAATTTGTATTCAGCAAAAAAATATTTAAAATAATTTATAACACTATACTCTACAAAAGCATTAGAGTGCGTGTCGGTCTACGGAAGGACACCCCTCGTCGTAGCGGATGATCAAGGGTTTGAATCTTCATGACTCGGAAGGAAAACAGATGAAGGTCTTGCCAGGGCACAAGTTATGGCTGTTTCCGACTTTCCGTGACCTACCTAGTCAATGCGATATGGACTCATTTCTATACTCCAGTGTGTATAAATGCACACATGCACAAGTTCTTTTTCAAATGAGAACTACAACACACTATAACTAAATATGTTGGCTGAGCTTCCCTTCCTGCTGATTCAATTAATGTACACACTAGTTTCTGCTGATCAAGAATTTCACTTCAATGGCTTCCAATCTAACAACATCAGCCTCGGCGGTGTCGCCATCATCACTCCCAACGGTCTCTTAAAGCTTACCAATTCTACTTTCGTAGCAGGCCAAGCCTTTTACTCCAACTCAATTACCTTCAAGAACAAAGACTCTTTGAAAAATGGTACTAATTCTTCTTTGGTCTATTCTTTCTCCACTACTTTCGTATTCGCCATAGTTCCCAAGTATTCCCAAGTGAGTGCTCATGGAATGAGTTTCGTTATTGCACCAACCAAAGACCTCTCGGCTGCAGCTCCGAGTGAGTATCTTGGTATCTTTAATCCCACCAGCAATGGAAATGCAAGCAGCCATGTTTTTGCAGTGGAGTTGGATACCTTTCGGAACCTGCAATTCCAAGATATCAATGATAACCATGTTGGCATAGATATTAATAGCTTGAATTCAAGTGTTTCTAGGCCAGCTGGTTATTTTGATGATGTCAATGAGGAGTTTCAGAATTTGACCCTCCCTGGTGGACAAATTATGCAACTTTGGGTGGAATATAGTGACTTGGAGAAGCAAATTAATGTCACTTTAGCTCCTATAAAGATTGGTAAGCCAAAGAAACCACTCTTGTCTCTGCGTTATGATCTTGACAAAATTATAAACGAAGAGATGTATGTAGGCTTTTCCTCCACGACGGGTACCTTAGCTTTTGCAGCTCATTATGTTCTTGGATGGAGCTTCATGGTGAATGGCATGGCTAGAGAGCTTGAACTTTCAAAACTCCCCAAGCTTCCTCGAATCGGGCCCAAAAAGAAACATATATTTTTGACAATTGAGTTGCCATTAATACTGGTTATCATTTTGTTACTAACAATTTCAGGCATAGTTTACTACAGATGGAGGAAAAAGAAATTTGCAGAAGTTCTCGAAGATTGGGAACTTGAATATGGGCCACATAGATTCAAGTACAAGGACCTTTATGTTGCCACTGAAGGATTTGATGATAAGGAGCTTTTGGGGATAGGAGGTTTTGGTAGGGTATACAGGGGTGTCTTACCAATCTCCAAAATAGAAGTTGCTGTGAAAAGAGTTTCCCATGAATCAAGACAGGGGATGAGAGAATTTATTGCAGAAATTGTTAGTATTGGCAGACTTAGGCATAGGAATATTGTTCAACTCCTGGGATATTGTCGTCGTAAAGGAGAGTTACTTTTAGTATACGACTATATGCCAAACGGTAGTTTGGACAGGTTCCTTCACAACAGCCCGGAGATTATGCTCAACTGGATGCAAAGATTTCGAGTCATCAAAGGGGTGGCAGCAGGGCTGAAGTATCTACATCAAGATTGGGACCAGGTGGTGATTCATAGAGATGTTAAGGCGAGTAATGTATTATTAGATATTGATATGAATGCAAGATTAGGGGACTTTGGGCTATCAAGATTGTATGATCATGGAACGGACACTCAAACCACTCATGTTGTTGGAACGATTGGATATTTAGCCCCTGAACATGCTCGAACTGGCAAGGCCACAACTAGCACCGATGTCTACTCTTTCGGGGCCTTTCTACTTGAGGTTGTTTGTGGTCGAAGGCCCATAGATGTACGAAAAGAAGTACTTTTGGTGGATCAGGTTTGTTCTTTATGGAACAAAGGTGAAATCATTCAAGCAGTTGATCACAAACTGGGAGTAGATTATGTCGTAGAGGAAGTGGAGTTGGTGCTGAAGCTTGGCTTGTTGTGCTCTTGTGTCGATCCAAATGTCAGGCCTAGTATGCAACAAGTTGTGCAGTACTTGGGTGGTTATGAACAATTGCCAGAATTATCTGATCTTAGCATTTCTCAGACTGGATTTACATTTGAAAATGACACAGTTGATGTTTTGACCACATCGACTCAATCATACTCTGTGGTCGAATCCTTTCTATCCAGCGGTAGATAAATCACAACTTGTAATATTTAGAGTTCATTGTGTGTACTTAGTTATAAACAGTAAGCGCGTATAATCTTTTTGCCTTTTAAACGTCGATGTTTAATTCTAAATATCATGAATAAGACGAGGTATTTAACTTTTTATCCTTCGGCATGAGAAATATTTCTCTTGTCTAGATAATTTCGATTTTGTTACTTGATTATAAACGAAGCTTTTTAATACATCTCCTTTTTTCCTCAATTTACAACGTATATTTATGTCGATTTACAAAGGTGTCTTGCAGGCGTCTGAAATAAAAGTTGTAGTAAAAAGAGTTTCAAGAAATTCATGGAATGGGAGAATTTATGGCAGAAACTAGAAATCGAAAGTGTTGGCAGACTTGGACATCGTAATATAACTTAGCACCTCATCCGACTTGGAACGCTGTTAACCTCTAAAGATGTTTTTCCTTGGTGTAATCTGTTGGACCATATGATAGGGCAGGAACTTCTACTTTATGCAATGAGCAGGCATTTCTTCTGGATATGATTATTAGGATCCAGTAGTCTGGTCTTTGTAGGTATCACTCTTAACTCTTAAGTAACTTTGATTTACAGGAGCAGGGGAATAAACTGCGTGATCGTAATAGTAGGAGTCGGACACTGCCAAGTCTTCAGGACATAGTCACTTGACATTTGCTACTCTCTCCATCTTAAATTAGATGATCCTTTTGAGAAAAAAATTTATCCCAAAATAGTTGAGCCTCTCACTTTTCTATGCATATTTATCAACAATCTTCCGTTGTTATCCTCTCTTATTTATCATTTTCAATGAACCACTAGCTAATACTCCATACAAAAGAAGTTAACACAATAAATATGGGTAAAGATGGAAAAAAGGAACAATCATTTAATACTTCTTAATATGTGTGAAATGAGGAAAATGCTTATCTAAATTGGGACGGAGGGAGTAATTTTTTAAGTTGCATCCAATCAAAACATGACGACTAGTCCTCACCAGATCAAATCTAAACCGTCCGATCATCCTCCCAGAAAAATGCAAACAGTGACAGTAAATGCCTCTAGATCAAATTAGGAAAAAAGAAAAGAAAAGAAAGGCTGTTGATCTATTTAAGATGGAAAATGTTAGGTACCCAAAAAAAGTTTTCCAAAAGTTTCCCAAATTACACGTGTTATCGTCTAACTAGATATCGAGCTATTAAATAGACATGAACCCCTGTAGTTACACCAACCTCACCCATATAAACATTCCAAATTGACACATCACCTATTTGAGAACAATTTTGAGAACATAATTTGGGTACCTAGTATTGTCTGACGTCAAGAAATAATTGATTCTACAAATTTTTCCTTGAATAATTCTAATTAATATTTTGAAAATGGTAAAATATCCCAAATTAATGTCTTGAAAATGTGCATTCAACCAAGTTTTAAATAAGTCAAGTTTTGGAAATAGAAATTATGGGGATAGAGTTTTAAAACTATCATTAAATTTGTTTTGAAAGTCTAAATGGACATGTAAATAGGAACAAAATTTATTTTGAAAATGAAAATGTAAAAGGGAACAGAGGAAATAACATAGTAGTAATTGTAATATAAATTATAAAATAAAGAAACATAAAAAAATATTGTGGGAGTTCACGCTACTATCTTTCCAAAATCTTGTTAAAAAGATTGATTCGATACAAATATACTCTCCCATCTCATATTATATGTCTTATTTTGATTATTGATTAGTCAAATTGAATAAACTTTGACCGCAAATTACACATATTATCCAACTTAAAAAGATTAAAAAATTTTATTTTATTAGAAAATATATTTAATCCCCTTTAAATCTAATTTTCAAAATTTTAAAATATTAAATAATTTTTTAGTTAATGGTCAAATTTTGATCAAATTAACCAAAAAGAACACATAATATGAGATGGACGGAGTATTTGTTTTGAGAGTCGACTCCCATAATTAGGGTTTTAACCCGTCACTTCTGCATTTTCAGATCCTAAAACCCTAATCAATTGAACCCGTTCACTCTCTTATCATTTTTTCTATTTACGTTTTTCAATAAAACCTCAATCTAATTTTTTGGTTGAGATCTTGTTTAGTAACTTGTTATCAAAGGATATATGTATGTATGTATGTATGTATGTATGTATGTATGTATGTATGTATGTATGTATGTATGTATGTATGTATGTATGTATGTATGGAGAGTCCTACTCCAATAGAAACCAAATTAGCCTAAATTAAAAATCAGTTTCTGGTCAGTTTTTTATCACTATTTTTAACTACAGAAATCACTAATTTGTACATAACATATCACTAATTTATATATAGCATATCTCGCGAATATAAATATAAATATAAATATATATATATATATACACACACGAAACCGGTCCACAGCCACCGGTGGATAGGGATCGGTTTCGAGCCACCAGATCATGTCCCTCCATTCTGTGATCCTACGGTTAAAAAAAAACTCCCTGCAATGAAACATTGCAATCCCGCAATGAAACATTACGGGTATGAAAGACCCGGCAATGAATAATTGCGGGTATACAAGTCCCTGCAATGAAACATTGCGGGGAGTTTCTTTTTATTCCCCGGACCCTTTTACCCCTCCCTTCACATATCATATGCCTTGTACAATTTATTACATTAAACTGTTATCATTTAACATTATTAAATGAAATTGAAAATATTGTCAGGTTGGAAATATAGAGAAAATTTTGATTTTTCTTAGTATAATATAAAAATAATTTTTTTATCTAATTTCTTTATATTTTTATCTTATTGACTTATTTATGTCTTTTTGTTATACGGATAATTTTACTTATTTAAATATTATTGCTTGTTTCTTAAATATATCGAACACATGTTTGAATTATGTTGTTCACATGTTCTTTTAAGATTAATTAATATTTTGTAGCTAAAGTTGAATTGTTTTATGACAAATTATTGACTTTTTCTAATTCTCTTATGTACTAGTAGTATTTTCAAATATACTCGAATATATTCAAATCAAAATAATTAGTAATTAGTATGTAATTAGTAACCGCAGAAATCACCGTCTACTAATGGCCTCTGCCTTTTGGTCTTTCCCTTCATGGAAGTCTTGGTGATTACACGATCATCTAGCGATCAAGAATCTGTAGCATGCATTTGTGATCTTTCCTAATGCATTTTAATGGTTGTCCATCAACATATATTATTCTTATGGAAAATACTATCTAAAAATTGTTTCTAATTTCTTTTTATCCAAATATCAGTTGGCATTATTTGATTAGTTCCAGTCACATAATAGTAATGAGATCTGTGTGTGCACATAAACTACTCAATTAGAATCAATCATTTTTTTCCACATTATTTGGGACAAAATTTGAAACATTTTTAGCGGTGATCAATGCATTACCACAACCAAACCTATATATTAATAAATAGTCTCACCAAACTAGTTATAAAACAAATGATCTCAATCACCTGGTCATCAAGATTCCTCAAAAAACAATGTATACAGGGATCAAGATTTTAATAACCTTGGCTGTTGTTTGCAGTCTCTCCTCCGTCTCTTCGTCAAAACTTGTTGTCGCAACTTTTAGGGAAGATTTTAAATGTGAGTATTGCTATAGCGAAATTTAAATCAGAAAAACATGATGATTTTGCATGTTATAATTGTATTGAAATCCTGACACACATATATTTGGCATGTAGTTTTCTAAGCTATGCAACATTTTATTTATCACATATTTCTTTTACATGGATTCGATCGCAGCAACGTTATGCTATGGAGACAGAGAGATGGGAGTAGCTGTCGCAGCTGTGGGAAAAGTGTTTAGGAAAGAAATGTGCGGCCAACGTATAACATTTGCGTGTGTAGGTCCCCCAGTATGCAAGAACAAAGGCGAACACAACGTCATAATTGTTGATGAATGTCCTCCCAACCTCTGCGCAACCAGCAATGATATATGTATATCTAGATTTCTTTTTAACTTAGTAGCCGATACGGCTAATGATCCTACTCGTATGGTTGTTAATGTTACCGGCCCTCTCTATGATTAGATTTTTCTTTTAAGGATTACAAGTATGTGTGTTATCAATTGTTTTTTTGCCAAATTTAGAGCGGATTTCATTAATACTTTGAAAAAGTCTCAATCGGACAACCCCAACTGATCATGCAACCAGGTTGAAATCGCACTAGTGAGAGCTATCTTATTTTGACAGTATTTCTCAGTCTGAAATCGCGTACAAAAGTGACAGAGGATTCAGTAATTTCACCACATCATCTCATCCGTCATCTGCTGTCGAATCATTTCTCAGCAGCGGTAGATGAGCTATATATAAGACATCGCACTAGTTCATCTTGTCTGAGTAACAGTCTTTTACAGAGTGAATGAAATTAGCAAAAAGATGTACACTTTACTCTGATTTTATAAAGTTGTTCTTATGATATCTTGAGATCTCTATCCTCTGGTGACATGTTTCTTGTTGTAATTATCTTCAAGAACTACTTAAAAGGTTTAATAACGAATTGTTAAAAGTAAATTGCTTATGATAACATAAAATTGGAAGTAAAGCTTGCAATTTTAATATCTTCAAGAAGACAAGAACTACTTGAAAGGTTTAATAACGTTAGGACTTGAAAAATAAGATGTAATACTGTTATTCGAAATTCAGTCAGGCTTATAGTCTAAGTTCGCTTTCTTTATTCCGCGGCATGAAAGAATCCTGAAATATACGTGCACCAATGCATCAGCTTGTGACGGGAGATCTTACAGCTCAGTGAGTCTATGTGGTGGAAATTGCAGCCGATGATTGAGGGTTTGAAATTTCAATGCAAAATCTGTGGCAGCTGTTAGCAGAAGACTAGCCAGGGACCAGCTTGTCTCTGTAACTTGGTGAAGGGTTGCATAGACTCCTTAACTTCATTAATTAGTAGAAATATATAACACATGCGTGAGGCTCCTTCATGCTAAAAGCCAAGACAAGTAGACAACCATGTTGGGGCTGTTTGGGAACCGGAAGTAATTCCTGTTTCTGGCTTCTGCTTTTCTTGACCCGTTTGTGTAAAGAAGTAGAAACACTTTTAAAAAGCCGAGAATGCTAGCTTCTCTCTCACAACTTCTGCTTCTTTTCCAAACACTTTATTAACTTATTTACTTCTCACTTCTACTCCACTTCTTTACTTTAAGCATAGAATCATTTTTTTTAAGCTTGGCCAAACGGCAAACTTGCATTTTTGTTGCTACAATATTTTCTGTGTGCAATAATTTTAGCTGATCAAGAATTTGGATTCAATTTCAATGGCTTCCAATCCGAAAACATTAGCCTTAAGGCTTAATGGTGAAGCCATTGCACCAAACGGCCGTTTTTAAAAAAATATATATATGGATCTGACATGTTGAAAATGGTAGGACAAAATTATAAAATTGGTTGATCTGATTGATTTAAATTCTAAACTAAATATCATTTATTATTTTCTCATCAACTAAATATGATATGCTTTTTTCAAGATTTTTGTTAAAGAACTAATTTAAGATTCTTCACTAGTATTGTGACTTTAAATGTTTTGTTATACTAGTTGAGCTGGCCTGTGTGGTTGAAATTACAGCAGATATTAAAGGGTTTGAATTTTATATAATTGTATTTTCCAAGTCATTTGACTATTGACACATAATTTTAGTTGATTAGATGTACTTCTTAATAATATTCAAAATGAGAATTTTAAAATTTTCTAATTATATACTTCCTCCGTTCCATTTTAGTTGTCACATTTGGTTTTGTGCCCGTCAAATGGATCAAAATTTGACTGGAATTTATTAATATTTTATAAATTGAAAAAAATAAAAAACATATACCACCGGAAATAACTTTTAATCTACTTTAAGATGTAATTTTCAGTTTTTTAAAATAATGAAAAAATGACCTGTAATCTTTAGTCAAAAATTAGTCAATTTAACCAACAAAAAAGGAAATGTAACAACTAAAATGGGACGGAAGAAGTAATATATATACAAATCTTAATCTGTGTGTACAGAGGACATGCATGTGTTATGGGAGAGAGTACCGTGTAATGAAACCGGAATAACAAATGTCGTCTTGGCTGTTTTTACACAAAGATGAAATGAATACAGCGATTTGCACACCTATGAATTATGTGGGAATATTTACTAATGCCAACTCTTCGTATAGATTGTAGTTGCAACTGGAAGCAGGAATCCACCCAGATACTTTCCCTGTAGATGAAAGAGAAGTGACGGCAAGTACAAGGCACAGCGAAAGGACAACTTTCTTCAGCTTTGAAAGTTCACTGTTTCGAAGGTTCGAATCTCAAATTTACAGAATTTACCAGATAAATTATCTCATACAGGAGTATGTAGAATTTAATGCTGCAAAAAATACAAAAAGGAACAATGAGAAAAAAATTCTTGCTCTTATTATGCATGGTATATACTCATAATTGTAAAAATATGTATGCATCATACATGTCATAGTTCAGCTGGCCTGTGTGGGTTGTGGTCCATAAATTCGTAGAACCTGACCAGTCAAAATCGGTTTTCAGCCTCGTCATTATATATTCTACAAATTTGATATATTTAACAATATTACTTCCGTCTCATTCATTTTTATATTTTTTTAACTATTCGACACACTGCTTTTATAAAATATAATTCTTTTACTTATTTTTAATTTTTTTTTGAATAAAAATTTAAATATCAAATTTATATTCAACAAAAAAATCTTTAAAATAGTTTATAACACTATACTCTACAAAACATTAAAGTGTGTGTGGTGTCGGTCTACGGAAGGACACCCCTGGTCGTAGCGGATGATCAAGGGTTTGAATCTTCATGACACTATAACTAAATATGTTGGCTGAGCTTCCCTTCCTGCTGATTCAATTAATGTACACACTAGTTTCTGCTGATCAAGAATTTCACTTCAATGGCTTCCAATCTAACAACATCAGCCTCGGCGGTGTCGCCATCATCACTCCCAACGGTCTCTTAAAGCTTACCAATTCTACTTTCGTAGCAGGCCAAGCCTTTTACTCCAACTCAATTACCTTCAAGAACAAAGACTCTTTGAAAAATGGTACTAATTCTTCTTTGGTCTATTCTTTCTCCACTACTTTCGTATTCGCCATAGTTCCCAAGTATTCCCAAGTGAGTGCTCATGGAATGAGTTTCGTTATTGCACCAACCAAAGACCTCTCGGCTGCAGCTCCGAGTGAGTATCTTGGTATCTTTAATCCCACCAGCAATGGAAATGCAAGCAGCCATGTTTTTGCAGTGGAGTTGGATACCTTTCGGAACCTGCAATTCCAAGATATCAATGATAACCATGTTGGCATAGATATTAATAGCTTGAATTCAAGTGTTTCTAGGCCAGCTGGTTATTTTGATGATGTCAATGAGGAGTTTCAGAATTTGACCCTCCCTGGTGGACAAATTATGCAACTTTGGGTGGAATATAGTGACTTGGAGAAGCAAATTAATGTCACTTTAGCTCCTATAAAGATTGGTAAGCCAAAGAAACCACTCTTGTCTCTGCGTTATGATCTTGACAAAATTATAAACGAAGAGATGTATGTAGGCTTTTCCTCCACGACGGGTACCTTAGCTTTTGCAGCTCATTATGTTCTTGGATGGAGCTTCATGGTGAATGGCATGGCTAGAGAGCTTGAACTTTCAAAACTCCCCAAGCTTCCTCGAATCGGGCCCAAAAAGAAACATATATTTTTGACAATTGAGTTGCCATTAATACTGGTTATCATTTTGTTACTAACAATTTCAGGCATAGTTTACTACAGATGGAGGAAAAAGAAATTTGCAGAAGTTCTTGAAGATTGGGAAATTGAATATGGGCCACATAGATTCAAGTACAAGGATCTTTATGTTGCCACTGAAGGATTTGACGATAAGGAGCTCCTGGGGATAGGAGGTTTTGGCAGGGTATACAGGGGTGTCTTACCAGTCTCCAAAATAGAAGTTGCAGTGAAAAGAGATTCTCATGAATCAAGACAGGGGATGAGAGAATTTATTGCAGAAATTGTAAGTATTGGCAGACTTAGACATAGGAATATTGTTCAACTCTTGGGATATTGTCGTCGTAAAGGAGAGTTACTCTTAGTATACGACTATATGCCAAATGGTAGTTTGGACAGGTTCCTTCACAACAGCCCGGACATTATGCTCAACTGGAAGCAAAGACTTCGAGTCATCAAAGGGGTGGCAGCAGGGCTGAAGTATCTACATCAAGATTGGGACCAGGTGGTGATTCATAGAGACGTTAAGGCGAGTAATGTATTATTAGATATTGATATGAATGCAAGATTAGGGGACTTTGGGCTATCAAGATTGTATGATCATGGAACGGACACTCAAACCACTCATGTTGTTGGAACGATTGGATATTTAGCCCCTGAACATGCTCGAACTGGCAAGGCCACAACTAGCACCGATGTCTACTCTTTCGGGGCCTTTCTACTTGAGGTTGTTTGTGGTCGAAGGCCCATAGATGTACGAAAAGAAGTACTTTTGGTGGATCAGGTTTGTTCTTTATGGAACAAAGGTGAAATCATTCAAGCAGTTGATCACAAACTGGGAGTAGATTATGTCGTAGAGGAAGTGGAGTTGGTGCTGAAGCTTGGCTTGTTGTGCTCTTGTGTCGATCCAAATGTCAGGCCTAGTATGCAACAAGTTGTGCAGTACTTGGGTGGTTATGAACAATTGCCAGAATTATCTGATCTTAGCATTTCTCAGACTGGATTTACATTTGAAAATGACACAGTTGATGTTTTGACCACATCGACTCAATCATACTCTGTGGTCGAATCCTTTCTATCCAGCGGTAGATAAATCACAACTTGTAATATTTAGAGTTCATTGTGTGTACTTAGTTATAAACAGTAAGCGCGTATAATCTTTTTGCCTTTTAAACGTCGATGTTTAATTCTAAATATCATGAATAAGACGAGGTATTTAACTTTTTATCCTTCGGCATGAGAAATATTTCTCTTGTCTAGATAATTTCGATTTTGTTACTTGATTATAAACGAAGCTTTTTAATACATCTCCTTTTTTCCTCAATTTACAACGTATATTTATGTCGATTTACAAAGGTGTCTTGCAGGCGTCTGAAATAAAAGTTGTAGTAAAAAGAGTTTCAAGAAATTCATGGAATGGGAGAATTTATGGCAGAAACTAGAAATCGAAAGTGTTGGCAGACTTGGACATCGTAATATAACTTAGCACCTCATCCGACTTGGAACGCTGTTAACCTCTAAAGATGTTTTTCCTTGGTGTAATCTGTTGGACCATATGATAGGGCAGGAACTTCTACTTTATGCAATGAGCAGGCATTTCTTCTGGATATGATTATTAGGATCCAGTAGTCTGGTCTTTGTAGGTATCACTCTTAACTCTTAAGTAACTTTGATTTACAGGAGCAGGGGAATAAACTGCGTGATCGTAATAGTAGGAGTCGGACACTGCCAAGTCTTCAGGACATAGTCACTTGACATTTGCTACTCTCTCCATCTTAAATTAGATGACCCTTTTGAGAAAAAAATTTATCCCAAAATAGTTGAGCCTCTCACTTTTCTATGCATATTTATCAACAATCTTCCGTTGTTATCCTCTCTTATTTATCATTTTCAATGAACCACTAGCTAATACTCCATACAAAAGAAGTTAACACAATAAATATGGGTAAAGATGGAAAAAAGGAACAATCATTTAATACTTCTTAATATGTGTGAAATGAGGAAAATGCTTATCTAAATTGGGACGGAGGGAGTAATTTTTTAAGTTGCATCCAATCAAAACATGACGACTAGTCCTCACCAGATCAAATCTAAACCGTCCGATCATCCTCCCAGAAAAATGCAAACAGTGACAGTAAATGCCTCTAGATCAAATTAGGAAAAAAGAAAAGAAAAGAAAGGCTGTTGATCTATTTAAGATGGAAAATGTTAGGTACCCAAAAAAAGTTTTCCAAAAGTTTCCCAAATTACACGTGTTATCGTCTAACTAGATATCGAGCTATTAAATAGACATGAACCCCTATAGTTACACCAACCTCACCCATATAAACATTCCAAATTGACACATCACCTATTTGAGAACAATTTTGAGAACATAATTTGGGTACCTAGTATTGTCTGACGTCAAGAAATAATTGATTCTACAAATTTTTCCTTGAATAATTCTAATTAATATTTTGAAAATGGTAGAATATCCCAAATTAATGTCTTGAAAATGTGCATTCAACCAAGTTTTAAATAAGTCAAGTTTTGGAAATAGAAATTATGGGGATAGAGTTTTAAAACTATCATTAAATTTGTTTTGAAAGTCTAAATGGACATGTAAATAGGAACAAAATTTATTTTGAAAATGAAAATGTAAAAGGGAACAGAGGAAATAACATAGTAGTAATTGTAATATAAATTATAAAATAAAGAAACATAAAAAAATATTGTGGGAGTTCACGCTACTATCTTTCCAAAATCTTGTTAAAAAGATTGATTCGATACAAATATACTCTCCCATCTCATATTATATGTCTTATTTTGATTATTGATTAGTCAAATTGAATAAACTTTGACCGCAAATTACACATATTATCCAACTTAAAAAGATTAAAAAATTTTATTTTATTAGAAAATATATTTAATCCCCTTTAAATCTAATTTTCAAAATTTTAAAATATTAAATAATTTTTTAGTTAATGGTCAAATTTTGATCAAATTAACCAAAAAGAACACATAATATGAGATGGACGGAGTATTTGTTTTGAGAGTCGACTCCCATAATTAGGGTTTTAACCCGTCACTTCTGCATTTTCAGATCCTAAAACCCTAATCAATTGAACCCGTTCACTCTCTTATCATTTTTTCTATTTACGTTTTTCAATAAAACCTCAATCTAATTTTTTGGTTGAGATCTTGTTTAGTAACTTGTTATCAAAGGATATATGTATGTATGTATGTATGTATGTATGTATGTATGTATGTATGTATGTATGTATGTATGTATGTATGTAGAGTCCTACTCCAATAGAAACCAAATTAGCCTAAATTAAAAATCAGTTTCTGGTCAGTTTTTTATCACTATTTTTAACTACAGAAATCACTAATTTGTACATAACATATCACTAATTTATATATAGCATATCTCGCGAATATAAATATAAATATAAATATATATATATATATACACACACGAAAAATTTTGATTTTTCTTAGTATAATATAAAAATAATTTTTTTATCTAATTTCTTTATATTTTTATCTTATTGACTTATTTATGTCTTTTTGTTATACGGATAATTTTACTTATTTAAATATTATTGCTTGTTTCTTAAATATATCGAACACATGTTTGAATTATGTTGTTCACATGTTCTTTTAAGATTAATTAATATTTTGTAGCTAAAGTTGAATTGTTTTATGACAAATTATTGACTTTTTCTAATTCTCTTATGTACTAGTAGTATTTTCAAATATACTCGAATATATTCAAATCAAAATAATTAGTAATTAGTAAGTAATTAGTAACCGCAGAAATCACCGTCTACTAATGGCCTCTGCCTTTTGGTCTTTCCCTTCATGGAAGTCTTGGTGATTACACGATCATCTAGCTAGCGATCAAGAATCTGTAGCATGCATTTGTGATCTTTCCTAATGCATTTTAATGGTTGTCCATCAACATATATTATTCTTATGGAAAATACTATCTAAAAATTGTTTCTAATTTCTTTTTATCCAAATATCAGTTGGCATTATTTGATTAGTTCCAGTCACATAATAGTAATGAGATCTGTGTGTGCACATAAACTACTCAATTAGAATCAATCATTTTTTTCCACATTATTTGGGACAAAATTTGAAACATTTTTAGCGGTGATCAATGCATTACCACAACCAAACCTATATATTAATAAATAGTCTCACCAAACTAGTTATAAAACAAATGATCTCAATCACCTGGTCATCAAGATTCCTCAAAAAACAATGTATACAGGGATCAAGATTTTAATAACCTTGGCTGTTGTTTGCAGTCTCTCCTCCGTCTCTTCGTCAAAACTTGTTGTCGCAACTTTTAGGGAAGATTTTAAATGTGAGTATTGCTATAGCGAAATTTAAATCAGAAAAACATGATGATTTTGCATGTTATAATTGTATTGAAATCCTGACACACATATATTTGGCATGTAGTTTTCTAAGCTATGCAACATTTTATTTATCACATATTTCTTTTACATGGATTCGATCGCAGCAACGTTATGCTATGGAGACAGAGAGATGGGAGTAGCTGTCGCAGCTGTGGGAAAAGTGTTTAGGAAAGAAATGTGCGGCCAACGTATAACATTTGCGTGTGTAGGTCCCCCAGTATGCAAGAACAAAGGCGAACACAACGTCATAATTGTTGATGAATGTCCTCCCAACCTCTGCGCAACCAGCAATGATATATGTATATCTAGATTTCTTTTTAACTTAGTAGCCGATACGGCTAATGATCCTACTCGTATGGTTGTTAATGTTACCGGCCCTCTCTATGATTAGATTTTTCTTTTAAGGATTACAAGTATGTGTGTTATCAATTGTTTTTTTGCCAAATTTAGAGCGGATTTCATTAATACTTTGAAAAAGTCTCAATCGGACAACCCCAACTGATCATGCAACCAGGTTGAAATCGCACTAGTGAGAGCTATCTTATTTTGACAGTATTTCTCAGTCTGAAATCGCGTACAAAAGTGACAGAGGATTCAGTAATTTCACCACATCATCTCATCCGTCATCTGCTGTCGAATCATTTCTCAGCAGCGGTAGATGAGCTATATATAAGACATCGCACTAGTTCATCTTGTCTGAGTAACAGTCTTTTACAGAGTGAATGAAATTAGCAAAAAGATGTACACTTTACTCTGATTTTATAAAGTTGTTCTTATGATATCTTGAGATCTCTATCCTCTGGTGACATGTTTCTTGTTGTAATTATCTTCAAGAACTACTTAAAAGGTTTAATAACGAATTGTTAAAAGTAAATTGCTTATGATAACATAAAATTGGAAGTAAAGCTTGCAATTTTAATATCTTCAAGAAGACAAGAACTACTTAAAAGGTTTAATAACGTTAGGACTTGAAAAATAAGATGTAATACTGTTATTCGAAATTCAGTCAGGCTTATAGTCTAAGTTCGCTTTCTTTATTCCGCGGCATGAAAGAATCCTGAAATATACGTGCACCAATGCATCAGCTTGTGACGGGAGATCTTACAGCTCAGTGAGTCTATGTGGTGGAAATTGCAGCCGATGATTGAGGGTTTGAAATTTCAATGCAAAATCTGTGGCAGCTGTTAGCAGAAGACTAGCCAGGGACCAGCTTGTCTCTGTAACTTGGTGAAGGGTTGCATAGACTCCTTAACTTCATTAATTAGTAGAAATATATAACACATGCGTGAGGCTCCTTCATGCTAAAAGCCAAGACAAGTAGACAACCATGTTGGGGCTGTTTGGGAACCGGAAGTAATTCCTGTTTCTGGCTTCTGCTTTTCTTGACCCGTTTGTGTAAAGAAGTAGAAACACTTTTAAAAAGCCGAGAATGCTAGCTTCTCTCTCACAACTTCTGCTTCTTTTCCAAACACTTTATTAACTTATTTACTTCTCACTTCTACTCCACTTCTTTACTTTAAGCATAGAATCACTTTTTTTAAGCTTGGCCAAACGGCAAACTTGCATTTTTGCTGCTACAATATTTTCTGTGTGCAATAATTTTAGCTGATCAAGAATTTGGATTCAATTTCAATGGCTTCCAATCCGAAAACATTAGCCTTAAGGCTTAATGGTGAAGCCATTGCACCAAACGGCCGTTTTTAAAAAAATATATATATGGATCTGACATGTTGAAAATGGTAGGACAAAATTATAAAATTGGTTGATCTGATTGATTTAAATTCTAAACTAAATATCATTTATTATTTTCTCATCAACTAAATATGATATGCTTTTTTCAAGATTTTTGTTAAAGAACTAATTTAAGATTCTTCACTAGTATTGTGACTTTAAATGTTTTGTTATACTAGTTGAGCTGGCCTGTGTGGTTGAAATTACAGCAGATATTAAAGGGTTTGAATTTTATATAATTGTATTTTCCAAGTCATTTGACTATTGACACATAATTTTAGTTGATTAGATGTACTTCTTAATAATATTCAAAATGAGAATTTTAAAATTTTCTAATTATATACTTCCTCCGTTCCATTTTAGTTGTCACATTTGGTTTTGTGCCCGTCAAATGGATCAAAATTTGACTGGAATTTATTAATATTTTATCAATTGAAAAAATAAAAAACATATACCACCGGAAATAACTTTTAATCTACTTTAAGATGTAATTTTCAGTTTTTTAAAATAATGAAAAAATGACCTGTAATCTTTAGTCAAAAATTAGTCAATTTAACCAACAAAAAAGGAAATGTAACAACTAAAATGGGACGGAAGAAGTAATATATATACAAATCTTAATCTGTGTGTACAGAGGACATGCATGTGTTATGGGAGAGAGTACCGTGTAATGAAACCGGAATAACAAATGTCGTCTTGGCTGTTTTTACACAAAGATGAAATGAATACAGCGATTTGCACACCTATGAATTATGTGGGAATATTTACTAATGCCAACTCTTCGTATAGATTGTAGTTGCAACTGGAAGCAGGAATCCACCCAGATACTTTCCCTGTAGATGAAAGAGAAGTGACGGCAAGTACAAGGCACAGCGAAAGGACAACTTTCTTCAGCTTTGAAAGTTCACTGTTTCGAAGGTTCGAATCTCAAATTTACAGAATTTACCAGATAAATTATCTCATACAGGAGTATGTAGAATTTAATGCTGCAAAAAATACAAAAAGGAACAATGAGAAAAAAATTCTTGCTCTTATTATGCATGGTATATACTCATAATTGTAAAAATATGTATGCATCATACATGTCATAGTTCAGCTGGCCTGTGTGGGTTGTGGTCCATAAATTCGTAGAACCTGACCAGTCAAAATCGGTTTTCAGCCTCGTCATTATATATTCTACAAATTTGATATATTTAACAATATTACTTCCGTCTCATTCATTTTTATATTTTTTTAACTATTCGACACACTGCTTTTATAAAATATAATTCTTTTACTTATTTTTAATTTTTTTTTGAATAAAAATTTAAATATCAAATTTATATTCAACAAAAAAATCTTTAAAATAGTTTATAACACTATACTCTACAAAACATTAAAGTGTGTGTGGTGTCGGTCTACGGAAGGACACCCCTGGTCGTAGCGGATGATCAAGGGTTTGAATCTTCATGACACTATAACTAAATATGTTGGCTGAGCTTCCCTTCCTGCTGATTCAATTAATGTACACACTAGTTTCTGCTGATCAAGAATTTCACTTCAATGGCTTCCAATCTAACAACATCAGCCTCGGCGGTGTCGCCATCATCACTCCCAACGGTCTCTTAAAGCTTACCAATTCTACTTTCGTAGCAGGCCAAGCCTTTTACTCCAACTCAATTACCTTCAAGAACAAAGACTCTTTGAAAAATGGTACTAATTCTTCTTTGGTCTATTCTTTCTCCACTACTTTCGTATTCGCCATAGTTCCCAAGTATTCCCAAGTGAGTGCTCATGGAATGAGTTTCGTTATTGCACCAACCAAAGACCTCTCGGCTGCAGCTCCGAGTGAGTATCTTGGTATCTTTAATCCCACCAGCAATGGAAATGCAAGCAGCCATGTTTTTGCAGTGGAGTTGGATACCTTTCGGAACCTGCAATTCCAAGATATCAATGATAACCATGTTGGCATAGATATTAATAGCTTGAATTCAAGTGTTTCTAGGCCAGCTGGTTATTTTGATGATGTCAATGAGGAGTTTCAGAATTTGACCCTCCCTGGTGGACAAATTATGCAACTTTGGGTGGAATATAGTGACTTGGAGAAGCAAATTAATGTCACTTTAGCTCCTATATATAAAGATTGGTAAGCCAAAGAAACCACTCTTGTCTCTGCGTTATGATCTTGACAAAATTATAAACGAAGAGATGTATGTAGGCTTTTCCTCCACGACGGGTACCTTAGCTTTTGCAGCTCATTATGTTCTTGGATGGAGCTTCATGGTGAATGGCATGGCTAGAGAGCTTGAACTTTCAAAACTCCCCAAGCTTCCTCGAATCGGGCCCAAAAAGAAACATATATTTTTGACAATTGAGTTGCCATTAATACTGGTTATCATTTTGTTACTAACAATTTCAGGCATAGTTTACTACAGATGGAGGAAAAAGAAATTTGCAGAAGTTCTCGAAGATTGGGAACTTGAATATGGGCCACATAGATTCAAGTACAAGGACCTTTATGTTGCCACTGAAGGATTTGATGATAAGGAGCTTTTGGGGATAGGAGGTTTTGGTAGGGTATACAGGGGTGTCTTACCAATCTCCAAAATAGAAGTTGCTGTGAAAAAAGTTTCCCATGAATCAAGACAGGGGATGAGAGAATTTATTGCAGAAATTGTTAGTATTGGCAGACTTAGGCATAGGAATATTGTTCAACTCCTGGGATATTGTCGTCGTAAAGGAGAGTTACTTTTAGTATACGACTATATGCCAAATGGTAGTTTGGACAGGTTCCTTCACAACAGCCCGGACATTATGCTTAACTGGAAGCAAAGATTTCGAGTCATCAAAGGGGTGGCAGCAGGGCTGAAGTATCTACATCAAGATTGGGACCAGGTGGTGATTCATAGAGACGTTAAGGCGAGTAATGTATTATTAGATATTGAAATGAATGCAAGATTAGGAGACTTTGGGCTATCAAGATTGTATGATCATGGAACCGACACTCAAACTACTCATGTTGTTGGAACGATTGGATATTTAGCCCCTGAACATGCTCGAACTGGCAAGGCCACAACTAGCACTGATGTCTACTCTTTCGGGGCCTTTCTACTTGAGGTTGTTTGTGGTCGAAGGCCCATAGATGTACGAAAAGAAGTACTTTTGGTGGATCAGGTTTGTTCTTTATGGAACAAAGGTGAAATCATTCAAGCAGTTGATCACAAACTGGGAGTAGATTATGTCGTAGAGGAAGTGGAGTTGGTGTTGAAGCTTGGCTTGTTGTGCTCTTGTGTCGATCCAAATGTCAGGCCAAGTATGCAACAAGTTGTGCAGTACTTGGATGGTTATGAACAATTGCCAGAATTATCTGATCTCAGCATTTCTCAAACTGGATTTACATTTGAGAATGACACAATTGATGTTTTAACCACATCGACTCAATCATACTCTGTGGTCGAATCCATTCTATCCAGCGGTAGATAAATGACAGCTTGTTTTATTTAGAGTTCATCGTGTGTACTTAGCTATAAACAGTAAGCGCATATAATCATTTTGCCTTTTAAATGTCGATGTTAAATTATAAATATCATGAATAAGACGAAGTATTTAACTTTATATCCTCCGGTTTAAACAACACATGGCTTGCCCGATGACCATTTAGCACCTCATCCGACTTGAATGCTGTTAACCTTTGGAGAAGTTTTTCCGTGGTGTAATCTGTTAGACCATATGATAGGCTAGGAACTTCTGCAGCATGAAATGAGCAGCCATTTCTTCTGGATATATTAGGATCCAGTAGTCTGGTCTTTGTAGGTATCAACTCTTAAGTAATTTTGATTTACAGACGCAGTGAATAAATTTAATATTGGAAAATATTTTGTGCACATAATTGTGTACAAAATTTTATACACATGGGTTTTAATTGGAATAGCTCCTAATCAACCAATTAAAACATTGCATCTAAGTTGATTTGTTCATATTTTCTATACATGATTATATGCACTTAGCATTACTCTTTCATATTTGTTTGGTTAAGTATTTTGTTTAAATAAAATCATTTGTTTATAAAAGAAATAGAAAGAAGGTTCTTGGAAATGCTCCGAAGATAGAGAAGTGACGCCAAGTACAAGGCACCACTCTACGTCGCCTTCAAAAGTCGTCGTCGCTAGTGACCGGCAAGACCGGTGGTTCAATGATTTATAGGCTCACGGTCCTGGAATTTATTATATATATACGTGGTTCATTTTTTTTTCTGAAAACTATCAGCTTAAGAACCTTGAAACTTGTATTAATAAAAATTTTGCAGCCTGACTTCACACGCAAAAAAAATTGTCACTGTTTATGTATTATATTTCAAATTTAAATTCAAATACTGAAAATTTATATAAAATTTAGGATTATACAGCAAAACTTTAGTCGTTCTATCTATTTTTAGCACCGGTTCTACCACCCTGTATTCATATTCATATATGATGTTAATATATGCACCATGCATGTAGTATGTGACGTTAGATCTGGGGCTTGAAATTTTTTGAAATTAACTTCCTGTAGTTAACTGTAGGGTGATCGCGGTTCGGTTTGGTTCGGATTGAAGGTAGAACCGGAACCAAACCATACATTAGCGGTTTTTTAAAATCTTAAACCAACCCGTGACCCGCAAACCAATTAACCCGGACCATGCGGTACGGATTTTGATGGTTCGGTTTAGCGGATTGATCGGTCTATGACTAATACTTTTAACCAGAGATGAGGATTCATGAATAATACTAAAAAATAAGGTTTCATTTTGTCTCCATTTGCACAATTTCACATAGTTAAATTAAAATACAAACTTTAGTCTAATAAAATGCATAAACTTGAATCGAAATCTTGGATTACTGAATTAGTGAATTAATATAACTTGTAGTTGGTATTGATAACAACCCAGCAAGTATAAACTAATAAATTAATATATTTATATAAAATTAATATTTTGTATATATATAATATTAAATATTTATATTATATATATATAAATATGCGGTTCGGTTTTATAACGGGTTGGTTTAATATAAAAACTAAACTAACCCACAAACCACGGTTTTTTAAATTAGTCGAACCGAAACCGTAAACCTCATTTCGGTTTCTGTTTGGATCAGATTAATATCGGATTGATTTATGCGGATTTTGTGGTTTAAATCAGACCGTGATCACCCCTGGTTAACTGGATATAAATTCATGCATATGTGTTTTGATGCATATGTGTTTTGATGAATTTTAAATAATAATTATTTTTTATAATTTATTTGAGTAATTTTATATTATAAAACGTTCATAAGTTATTTAGAATATGACAATAATAATTATAAATTTAAGGAATTATCATTTGAGTGATTAAATTAATTTTTATTAAAAAATTAATAAAATCAAAATCATATAATATTCATTAATTTCTGGTTTTAAATAAGATTAAATTATAACTTCTACATTTAGGACTTATTAATTTTTTTCATTTAAATTCGAAACTAAAATTTATGCCCGTGATTTCACGAGTAGGCATGAATTTAAAGTCATATTTATTATAAATCAATCGAAATCAATATACTTATATAAAGGAGAAGCGAGGGGCGTGTAGGTGGCGCCTCTCACATCGCTTCGTTTTATTTTTTTTAATTTTTTCAAATTTTTGGATGAAAAATATCAAAAATTAGAATTACTTTTTTTAGTTTCAGATATATTAGAAGTAAGTTTCAGAATCTGATTTTGTTTCAGATTATTTATGGAATATAGTAGCTTGCAAGTTTTAATATGATTTTGTTTCAATATAAAGGAGAAGCAATAGAAATACCTTTTTTTAATTTCGGATATATTAGAAGGAAGTTTCAGAATTTGATTTTGTATTATTTATAGAATATAGTAGCTTCAAAGTTTTAATCTGATTTTGTTTCTATATAAAGAAGAAGCGATAGAACTGTTTTTTTTAGTTTCTGATATATTAGAAGCAAGTTTCAGAATTTGATTTTGTTTCAGTGGAATAAAGTAGCTTGAAAGTTTTAATCTGATTTTGTTTCTATATAGAGTAGACGCGAGGGGCGTATAGGTGGCGCCTCTTACATCGCTCCATTATATTTTTCTAATTTTTTGGAATTTTCGAATGAAAATTATCAAAAATTAGAACTACCTTTTTTAGTTTCAGATATTTTCAGAATCTGATTTTGTTTCAGATCATTTATGGAATATAGCAGTTTGAAAGTTTTAATCTAATTTTGTTTCAGATTATTTAATTATAGAAAAGAGTAGCACACAAGTCTCTCTGCACCTATAAATACTCTTATAGGTTGTGGGGTTTTGGATCATCTAAACACAACCTAATCTCCCTCAATACCACAATCCTATCTCTCTCTGGTGATAGTTCTCTTGCTCGATTTCTAACTCGGTGGTGCCGTTCTTCCACAACGATAAGTGAAGGCTGTTTATACGGTATTAAAAAAAGAATTAAAGGTTGTTGCAAGCAAAGACAGTTATAGACCGCTATGTGGGAGTCGACAAATCCAAACACGGGAGAAAATTATAGTCTTGACATGATATTGATGGATGATATCAATAAACTAACTATTAGTGATGTATGTTTGTTATTAGTGATGTATGTTTGTTGGTTATTCTTTTATAATATTTGTTTTGTTCATCGGACATGTTTGTTGTTTTTAATTTTTTTGCGATTTACTTTGTATACAGGAAAATATTATTCATGCATTATTTGTTTGCTCCATTCAAACAACTTTTAAGTGAAGACTGTTTATACAGTATTAAAAAATAAAGGTTGTTATACGTAACGGTAGTTATAGACCGCTATGTCACGGATTTATGTTAGATTTTTTTGTGCACAATCAATCCAAAAAAAATTGGAGGAAGGTGACAATGCAAGAACATAATTACTTTTAAAAAAAGAAACACAAATAAAATTAAGATTCGTCGTGCTTTAAATTGTTAATTACGTGCAAAAATTTATTTTTAGTTTTTCACCATGAATTATAGTCCAAATTTTGCAATTTTATACTAAAAAAATTAAATTTTAATCACTAATACATTTTTTATAAACAACCACAAAATTATTGTACTCTACAAATATTAATATTGAATCATTAATATAATTTTTATAGGCCGCCGCAACGCGCGGCTTCTCAACTAGTGATATCTATTATTAATCAATCAAGAAACACGTGTCTATGTGATAAGTTAAAAAAATAATTTAAAATTGAAAAAACATTATAAAACGAAAGTCAATGTGTTACACTTTTATATAACTTATTATTTTAAGCCAATGCATACTTTTCCAACTTGGATGTGTATAAAAATCTACATGCATGTAGGAAGTTCTCTCACACCAAAAGAAAACAACACTCTAAAGACTATAATCAATCATGTTGATCAAACTTGCAGTCCTCCTGATTCTTTTGGTGTGCACACTAGTTTCAGCAGATGAAGTATCTGAATTCACCTTCAATGGCTTCGAATCGAAAAACATGAGCCTACAAGGTGCAGCCATTCTCACACCAAACGGTCTTTTAAAGCTCACCAATGCTACTTCTCAGCAAGGCCAGGCCTTTTATACTAAGCCAATCAAATTCAAGAACAAAAACTCTTTGAAAGATGGTACTAATTCTTCTTCGGTTGCTTCTTTCTCAACCACTTTCGTTTTCGCCATAGTTCCAAGGGTATATGGCATGAGCGCCCATGGGATTAGTTTTGTTATTGCTCCAACAAGAGGCCTTCCAAATGCTGAATCGGTCGAGTTTCTTGGCCTCTTTAATGTCACCAGCAATGGAAATGCAACCAACCATGTTTTCGCGGTGGAGCTGGATACCATTCAGAACAAACAGTTTGGTGATATTGATGATAACCATGTTGGGATTGATATTAATAGTTTAGATTCAGAAGCCTCTTTGACAGCAGCTTATTTTGATGATACAAAAAAGGAGTTTCAGAATTTGACACTTGCTAGTGGCAAAGTTATGCAACTATGGGTGGAATATAGTGGATTGGAAAAGCAAATTAATGTCACTGTAGCTCCGGTGAACATTGGGAAGCCGAAGAAGCCACTCTTGTCTTTAAATTATGATCTTGATTCAGTTATAAATGAAGAAATGTATGTGGGCTTTAGTTCAACCACGGGTACCACTTTTGGATCTCATTATGTTCTTGGATGGAGCTTTAAGGTGAATGGGATGGCTAGTGATCTTTCCAAACTCCCCAAGCTTCCTCGAATTGGACCTAAGAAAAAATCAATTTTTCTGAGAATTGAGTTACCATTTATTGTGGTGATTATTTTGTTACTGACAATTTCAGGCATAGTTTACTACGCGTGGAGGAAAAAGAAATTTGCAGAAGTTCTTGAAGATTGGGAACTTGATTATGGGCCACATAGATTCAAGTACAAGGATCTCTATGTTGCCACTGAAGGATTCGACAATAAAATGCTCGTGGGGATAGGAGGTTTTGGTAGGGTGTACAGGGGTGTATTACCAATTTCAAAAATTGAAGTTGCAGTGAAAAGAGTTTCCCATGAATCAAGACAGGGAATGAGAGAATTTGTCGCAGAAATTGTAAGTATTGGGAGGCTTAGACATCGGAATATTGTTCAGCTCCTGGGGTATTGTCGTCGAAAAGGAGAATTACTTTTGGTATATGACTATATGCCTAATGGTAGTTTGGACAGGTTCCTTTACAACAGCCCGGAGGTTGTGCTGAACTGGACACACAGATTTCGAGTCATCAAAGGTGTGGCAGCAGGGCTGAAGTATCTACATCAAGATTGGGAGCAAGTGGTGATTCACAGAGATGTCAAAGCTAGTAATGTATTATTAGATAGTGATATGAATGCAAGATTAGGAGACTTTGGGCTAGCAAGATTGTACGATCATGGAACGGACACTCAGACTACTCACATTGTTGGAACAATTGGATATTTAGCCCCTGAACAGGCTCGGACCGGCAAGGCCACAACTAGCACCGATGTCTACTCTTTCGGGGCATTTCTACTTGAGGTTGTCTGTGGTCGAAGGCCCATAGATGCACGAAAAGAAGTACTTTTGGTGGATCAGGTCTGTTCTTTGTGGAACAACGGTGAAATCATTCAAGCAGTTGATCGCAAACTGGGAGTAGACTATGTTGTAAAGGAAGTGGAGTTGGTGTTGAAGCTTGGCTTGTTGTGCTCTTGTGGCGATCCGAATGTCAGGCCAAGTATGCAACAAGTTGTGCAGTACTTAAATGGTTATGAACAAATGCCAGAATTATCTGACCTTGATCTTTCTCAGACTGGATTTACATTCGGAAAGGACACGGTTGATGTTTCAACCACATCGACTCAACCATACTCTGATGTCGAATCATTTCTCTTTAGTGGCAGATAAATCAACTTGTATTTTTCTTTGGCCGCAGATAAATCACCGGCTGATTTAGCTTGTATTATTTAGAATTTATCGTGCATACTTAGTTATAAACAATAAGCAGATATAAGCATTTTGCATTTTTAAACATCGTGGTTAAATTATAAATATATGAATTTGAAGGATTATATAGCTTTTTAGTTCTTTTTTTTAAATATGCAACGTAGTTATATCATGAGCTCTGTTTTAAAAGTCGGTGATTAATCACGATTAATCCATGTTCTGTATTTCGCCGAATTGATTAAATCTCTCATCAATTGTCGATCACTCTAATTAATTCATGATCAATTCAAATAATTTCTGATAAATTTTTATTCCGTGACTTCAACGATTAAGTCCGATTCACGCTTTTCACGATAATGATCATAAGTCATGCCCTCACGAGTCAATGCAGCGTTAGCAAGTAATTTCGCATTCTTTTCAAACTTGGACTAAGCAGCTGTAAGCACCAACCATGTCTCTTTCCTTGACGTAGTCGATGATTAAATTAGTTCCTGCGTAGTGAAAAACAACTCAAAAAGATTGTCAAGATTCGTCATTTAAGCTAATTCATTTTATGTTTAGATGTACTCGTTTTATTGTATTTAATTTATATAAATATTTGAAGAAATCAAGCTTTTAACGATTCGGTTACTGCTAACTTCGGTATCATATTGTTTTTTTTTTTTTTGAAAAACATTCGGTATCATATTGTTGATGACGAATTCTAGCATATTTTGTTTTTCGAGGAAGACACTGAAATTTGTAGAGGTTCATGAAGAGTCTCACAAAGAACGGTCTCTTAGAGCAAGTCCAACAATGTCCTAGTTAGAGCCCCAAATATAATATAAAATATGATGTCCTAGTGATTTAGGACATGGTTATGTAAGTTCAACTCCAACAATGTGCCTTATTTTCAATATATGTTTAATATTTTATTATTAAAGTCTTCCTTTCATCATAAAACACAATATAAAGTAGAGAGAGAAAGAGGGTGGATATAAAATTTTATATTACTCCCTCCGTCCCATTTTAACTGCTTTTGACTTTTTTATACGTATTTTAAGATGTTAAAAAAATCACATCTAAACATAATAATTTTTTATAGAATTTATATCAAATAAAAGTTTAGAACCTAAACTTTTATTTGATATAAGAATTGAATTATTTTATTGAGTGTAGATATTGTTTTTTTACATCTCAATATACGTGCTAAAAAGTCAAACATCAGTTAAAATGGGACAGAGGGAGTAAAATATTGGATAGGGCAAGGAGAGAGGTGCCCTATTAATAGGGCTTGAAGAGATTGTCCTAGTGATATAAGGCATCACTAGGACACTCTTGGATCAACATTTTTCATCAAGTGCCTTAAATTATAACTTAAGACAAGTTATAGGGGTTCTCTTCAACTTGCTCTTAAGGCTAACAGATTCTACTTCTCAACAAGGCCAGGCCACCATTCAATCCCAAGTCTTCAACTGCATCAGGGACCGTTTAGTTTGAATGGAATGAAATTTGGAAAAAGAGATGAGATTAAATGAAAATAATTTTTGATTTTTAAAAATATTTAACATTATTACAATTATTTTTAAAGATTTCTGAAATAAATTGAAAATGAACATGAAAAAAGAATGAAAAACGGGAAAACAAATACATAGGCGAGGAATGGATTCATCACAAATGGTGGGTAAATCTAAAACCCAACAACAAAAATACAACTTTGTTCGATTAAATGGATAATTTTTTGATGATTTTTTTTAAAAGCATGATGTATGAAACGAGATTAATTGGTTTCTTTTTCATTTTTCTTGTTATCTCCAACCAAACGGTCTTTAATCTATTGATAAGTGTTTAAAAAATATGAGGTCAGAGATAAAGTTTTACTTGTGTTTGATTTATCTTATTTTTCAAATATAATTTTTTAATTTTTTAATTTTTGAAAATAAGTAAGAATCGAAAAAAATCTTGCTTTTTTGTTAAATAATGAATATAAACCACCTTCGTAATATTTAATAAAATTTATATAAATCTAATTTTTTAAATAAAATATAGATCCTTACTTTGATTACGATACCATAATATCTTCCTGCTACTCCAATAATACACATGTATGAGTATTTTCTCTGAATTTCATGATAACGTAGACGCTTCTGCACTAGGTTTATCATTTAGATTATCATAGATCATTATGATTGTAACATTTTTAAAAATATCCAATCACTTCTTAAGGGTTTGATGACGTTCGTCCAACACTTTTTAATCATTACACATGATTATAATGATCATAATAGTTAAAAAATGCTGAACGTGTTAAAATTTAATATTTTCCTAAATATTCATGAGAATTCATCAAAAATATCATTTTTTCTACTTTTTTTTGCGATTTTACTATCTTTTGAAAAAAAATGCAAAAATATTGACTTTTTAAATAATATTTGCAAAAAATATGGTCTGCAACTAGATGCAACTTTTGTTAATTGGTCCCGCAGAAGTTGTAAGTATGGTTGCATCTGGTTACAAGGTATGGTTGCATATAGTTGCAATGAGTTGCAAACAGTATTTTCACAAACATTTTAGAAAGTATGGTATTTTTGCAAAATATTTAAAAAATATATAATATTTTTGCAAAAACAATTTTGTATTTAGATAGTTATAAAAAAACCCCAATATTTCTTTCAACAATTGAAAATTCCGATACGAGTTTTTTTTTTTTTTTTGACGGATGATACGAGTTAGACATGTCTGTAACAATAAACTTTCACAGACCAATAATTAAATCGGATCCGGTCGGTCTGTTATTTAAAAAATCAATAGCGATTCGGGTATCTGAAATTAATGAAAGACCTTTGCCACTTAGCAGAATAGGCCTATAGGCAAGAAATCCAGAAAATCAAAGAGAAATGCCGGTGAGAGTGGTGGACGCTTCTCCTACATCCCCCGCTTCTGCTTCTAGCTCTGGTAATAAATTTAAAACCCCCCTTTAATTTTCTTACATATACATACAAACCCACGTGTGTACAATGTTTGATCCATGTTTTTCTTACATAGATTACTTTTAGTCCCACACTCAACACTTTGATCAATTGCTTTGTAAGTTTATGTCCTTGTTGTGTTTTTTTATGGTATATGAGCAATGAGTTGTGTTGATTCTAGGGTTTCATTTGTGTATCTGTTAGCTACACGAATTTTGTTTTCGAGATGTTTAAGTTTGGTTATGGATAACTCGTTTCTGTGATGATTGTTTAAGGTGTGGATGTTGAGCACAAATCGCCTCCAGCTTGTACACTTCTAGGTGTTGGACAGGTGATTCTTGAACCCTTTTTCTTCCTTTCTGTGTTTGTTGAAGTGGGAGATTTATTGAACTGCGAAACTTTACCCCGGCTAGTATATTACATTAGTAGTAGAATAGAGGGGGATCTGTAAGTCGAGGATTACGCCCAGGATCAATAAAGTGGAATCTAAAGATTAATAGAGAAACAAAGTATATTACTACTGTCTAAGCGTAAAATTTGAGAGTAAGCATTACACAATGTCCACGATCTTTTTCGGAAAAAATATGAGATAAGAAAATATATCCTCTGTTATTTTTATACCAAATGTTTTGACATTAATAAATGAAGTGCTTACTAGGTACGTAAAATAGTTCACGAAAAATTAAAATTCAGTCGTCACAACGACAAATTTGAGCCGCTTATCTCTAAACGTTTTTGGGATGCCACTAATAACCAACGAATGTCAAGTGGTTTTCCTTTTGTGGATCCTATTTTAATGGGAACTTGATGATTCGATCCACCTACATGTCCTTTTTTTACTGCTATGTTGGGAGTTACACCACATATTGCTTGACAGAAAACAGATAGTGGATTTGTTTCTGTGTTTTGTTGAATCTGTTTCACGGCTCAGATTATTGAAAAAGCCAATGATTTTTTCTCGGATTTCAGAATATGCTTAACTAACATGTTTATTATTGATTACAATTAATTTGATTAATTACTAATTAAATATATGAAATGGCTGTTTAGTAGTTGGGGGTGTTTCAACAGGCATCTCTCATGTAGTCATGTTTATGTTTCTTCGTTATTTTTTTTTGTTCTTTGTAGTGAATAACGTTAAAATGTTATGAAGCTATGCTTAAAACCTTTCAGCCTGTCTTCCTTTAGTATTAATTTGTTCACTACGTCAATTTCAAAGGCTTTCTCTGGGACCCAGAATGTATCTAGTCCACAGAAGGATGAAGCATGGAGAGTCAATGTACGAATCCAAGGTTGTGATTTAGAGCATGGCTATCTTTGTGGCACTATGGAAGCTCTTAATGTTCCGATGGCAGACACACCGGTAAGGAGATTTGGTTTCTATCAGGATGAGAAGCATGTAAATGATTTTGATTGTGTTAAATCCTATACGTGTATATGAAGCCTTTGTCTATGCAAAAGATACTTGATTTGCACATCTGAAAGATGAAATTTCTAAGCAGCTACTTAAGGATAAAATGCTGAAATTTCTAAGCAGCTACTTAAGGATAAAATGATGAAATTTATTAGCAGCTACTTGAGGCTAAAATGAAGTGAATGATACAATGTGCTTCTCACATTGCTCATAATGTGTTTCACATTCTATTGCATGTTCACTTCACATATACCAACTATTTTGTGTGCATGTAATTATGTAATTTTTTGGAAGCCAATTAGAATATGCAGGACTTGTAATGGATTTACCTTTTACGATCTGGCAAAAACCATGGATTAGCTTGTGATGTTTATTAACTTTTTTGTTGCCTAAACTATCTTCTAAATTTGGTTATCAAAAGATTAAAGTTAAAAACTATACTTCTTGAATTGAATTGACTGGTGGAGATAGAGATTACAAGTATAAATAAATCAGTTAATTATTTTGTATTTTATGGTTCTGTTTAACTGTTGAACCCAAAACTGTTACTAGGACACGTTGAACATCATTACGTATAGAGCTGAGAATTTGGATGGATACTTATTGGCTTTGGAATTATCTCCTCTGTATCTTGAAGCAATTAATTTATTGATTGTTTTTAATATTAGGTAGTCACATTCTGGGAGGGGGAGATCGTTGATACCAAGAACTATACCTTCTTCACTAATAAATGGAAAGCAACGTACGGTTTAACTCACAGTCTAACTTTTGCAATGCTGAATAGTTTTCTCTGTCTTCTGGTTCCTGTATAAATTCTTATTGACCCATTTCCAGATCTGAAGTTGACATACAGCACTGGACCAAGTTCCCATCATTTTCATCCCTTCTGGTATGTACTTAAAATATATTAGGAACTCCACCTGACATTTCTCTTCATAAATTTAAATACTCTTTCTAGGACCAAGTGGAGGTCGATGGTGGGAAATCATTGAACTTGAGTAATTATCCATACATATTTATGGTAATCTACTACAACTCAATTCTAATTGTTTTTTTTAAGCCACATGATTCTATATATATCGTCAAATGGGCCTTCTAATTTCTAAATCAAATTCATAGAAGCTATTTCGACTTTATGTGCAGAGATGGAAAGAGCAGTACTTTGTGAATGTTGGAACTGACTGTGGATTGACTATAGCTGGTTTTTATTATGTGTGCTTCTCATGTAGTGATGGATCAGTTAATGGCTTTTATTATGATCCAAACAGCAGGTTATTTGTCTCCTCTTCAAGTCTGTGATTAAGTTTATGTTCTGTACTATGCATCTTTCAGATACTGGTTTTTCCTGAAGTAAAATTATTGTCACATGTTTGAGGTTGACACAGCCCACGGGACTTTATATGATTTTGATACACTTACTGTTACTCCCATTACCTGATATATTTGCATTTGAAACATTTTTGCAGCCCATTTCAGAAACTTGAATTGCAATCAGCTAAATATGAGGATAGAACAGGTTTCAGCTTTCCATCATACGAATTGCAATGAAATAGTGCTGTGCAGTTGGCATGAAGACTGGCTGGCCGCTGGAGCACCTTAACCCCACTGGCTTGAAAACCGCATTATTCACTTAGCAATGACAAGGGGTAACAGTCTCAGAGTAGACTTAAATTTTAATATATTAGGACCAAGCAAACAGTTCACTTTGTATAAATGCACTGCATGTGAAATACTATCAAATGTCTGTTTTATGTGTAGATAAGAGAAGTGCATTAGAATGCAACCAAAACAAAAAACTAGTTTTTCCTTTGATTTGAAGATGCTTTCTTGTCAGTTACCTGACTTGTACACTAGGTAACTGGTTATACATACCCTAAAATGAGTAGAATCTGTGAAGCTCAGTAGAAAGCTTAATCCAAGAAACCTTGCTGTAGATCAAGTTGTATCAAGCCAGAAGTGATGTTCATTAAGAGCTCTAAACATTTTACATGGCTGAAGAAGATTTTCAAGAAGATAATTGATATGCTGTTAAAGCAGGATACACTTTGGCCACTATTAAAAATGTTAAACCACACACCAAAAAAAAATTTTAAAAAAAATTCAATATTATATCTGAAACTTGCACTTTTCCAACATCCCAAATCACAGTATGGATTAAGCTTGTTCGCTTTAATAGCATAGCTGCATACAGGGGTGAGCAAAAAAACCGAATAAATCCGAAACCGAAACCACCAAAAACCGCTAGAATCCGAACCGTATAAAACCGAACCCGAAACCGAAAATTTTAAAACCGAACCCGAAACCGATTATGCGGTTCCGGTTATAGCTAGGAACCGATCCGGAAAAAACCGAACCGATCCGATTTTTAAAATAATTATAATATTTATATAATATTTTATATTTATAATATTTATAGTATTATTTATATTTTAAAAATACAAACTTATATATATATCTACTAGAAATCTAGAGTTTCTGGGATTAGGACTTGGGTCTGTGCTAGTAGTTTGGGCTCTTGATATGCTGCTTGCCTGCTTCTGTTTCTTCTTATTTGCTATTTTATTTTTTAGTTGCTTCTTTTTTTGCACGTAAATTCTCTTTCTTTGCTAGTGATCCTAATGCTTTATATTTTATTTCTCTGCTAGTCCTTTACTCTAGAAAGAGACTTCCTTCTACTCCATCCTGAGTCTCCTGACTAAACATACACATTTTAAATAGCATTTGATGAGGTTTACAATACACTAGCAAGACTTCTGGATTTGTTTATTGCCTGTAACTTGATTTAGTGCTAGTGCTGGTTCACAGAATGTTCTACCTAGCAGGCAACATGCAATAGCGTGATTGAACTAAATTTGTATTAATACCTATGTAGACTTATGAATTTTTATGTTTTCTATGTTTAAACTTCGGATGGATGCATAATTATAAGTTAAGTTTAATTATTTATGTATAATTTTTCTTTTTTTCTTTCATGCGGTTTTATAACCGAAACCGAACCGATAGAAACCGAATCCGAGGTTTTGGAACCGAAACCGAAACCGAGGATGAGGTTGCGGTTGAGGTTTTTGATTTCTAAAATCGAGGGCATGCGGTTGAGGTGTTGGCCCATAAGGCACTTAAAAAAAGAGAGAAAGAAGATGCCAGAAGGTGAGATGACTCAGATGAATGAGCGTGTGTCAAAAGATTTGAATCATTCAGTAGAAATGAAGTGCAAAATAATTTGTAAAGTGAGTTCCTGTTTTTTTCTTCTTCTTTTGGTTTAATTTCTAGTTCCCGGTAATTTCTAGAAATATGTCACTTGTATACCAGTAATATAGTTATTTTTTACGGAATTTCTTAGAAATAAATTCCTGATGTAGACCATCGTGCTAGACCCAACATCATGTAAATCGAGTGACCATGTACTGTAATGTTATCAACCATTTGATTCCTCAAACATGCATGCAGTTTGCAGAAGAATATTTGATGAGAAAGAATAGCATCGCATCATCCCACTAGGATGCAAAAGAAGCGTAAATGATTATGTTCTGAGTAGTATAAGATATGGCGTTTTCTTTATGAATAAAATAAGAAACACTATAATGAGAAACGCCATACTATTCTCACTTAAGTTATCTTTTCAAGAACTAAAGTTTTTGCATATCTATGGAGTGAATGCTCCAGTAATTTTGCATACTGATATCTACAAAGTCTTGTTAGCATGTAAACCAGAATCTTGTTTACGACGAACTTTGCTTCGTTCTAGATAATTCGGACTGTGATTCGTAAATTTTACCAGATTGATTTCGAATCAGAATGCACTTGATGGACAGAATTTTTTAAGATGCATATGCAGATGTGTTCCTATGTTTAAATAGTAGATTGACAAAACCCAACGTCCGAAGCAATGCATATATGCTCTTTGTTTGTCATAAAAGTGAAAGTGCAAAAGATTGAATTGATCATAAAGCAGAGAGCATTACAATGGCTAATGACACTGTTTTTCTCTCTATAAAACCTAACAAGCTTTCCTTTCTCCAGAACTCACTGCAATACAAGCATCGAGTCTGCAACGATGACACTTTCATGTATTTTTTCTATTTTATTTGCTATGATATGCATTTCTCTAGTTGCAACAGGTACAGCTGACATTTATCTGCAGAAAAACTTCTATTTTGTATTTTATAGAAAATTGTATCTTTTCATCGGTTATCTGACTAAGACATTGTTTTGGATGCAGAGGGATCTCAGCTGATACTTGTGAACAATTGCAAAGAAACAATATGGCCTGGAACTCAAGGCGGTGCAGGGCATCCTAGTCCGAATAATGGTGGTTTTGTTCTGAGCAGTGGGCAGGAAGTGGTTATGGATGTGCCTGATAAATGGTCTGGGCGCCTTTGGGCTAGGCAAGGTTGTCGATTTGATCTAAATGGAAAAGGTTCTTGTGACACTGGTGATTGCGCTGGCCTGTTACACTGTCAAGGCATGGGAGGTGTTCCACCAGCAACGGTTGTAGAAATGACACTTGGATCCTCCGTGTCCCCCTTGCATTTTTATGATGTCAGTCTAGTTGACGGCTTCAACTTGCCGATCTCAATGGCACCTGTCGGTGGTGGCATTGGTTGTGGCAGGGCGGCGTGTGAGGTAGACTTGAACATATGTTGTCCCTCAGCATTGGAAGTCAAGGTTAATGGCAAAGTTGTGGGGTGTAAAAGTGCGTGTTTAGCCATGGGGTCTCCTAAGTATTGTTGCACAGGGGAGTATGCTAATCCGAAAACTTGCAAGCCCACTCTTTTCGCGCATTTGTTCAAGGCTATCTGCCCGAAAGCATATAGTTATGCTTTCGATGATTCTTCTAGCCTTAACAAATGCAGAGCTTCGCGGTATGTTATTACTTTCTGCCCTCCCAAATGAGCTGTGTCTTGTGCAGAAACTAAAGTCACAGTTTGAGCCAGCCATGTTTTGGATGTAAACTGAGGCTATATGAGATCATAGTGGTTCAAGTAGTGTGTAATTTGGTTCTATATAGATCTTAACTTGTTTGTAAAATTATGTAACCTCTTGTGTTATAGTAAGCTGCAAGTTTAGTTTGAGTAGGGTTGTCTTAAGTAGTAGTAATTGTTATTATGTTCATGTCATTTTTCATGCTACAGAACAGAAGGCATGAAAATACCTTAATATAATGCATAATTGCTGGTCCAAAGCCCAACCCAGATATAAATAAGCCCATCTGCAAACAACTTTAGATCAACATCTTCACAAGCAAGTTTGTTTAAAGGAACTAAAGTTATAAACCATAATAAATCTGATTTAATTAGTAATTTCACTAGCAAAACATAAGAGGGGATTTCTGAAGATGAAATAGAGTAGCACATAAAATTGACCAAACACAAACTCGAATGGATATCATTTTAGTACACAAGTGTGAGCTACTGCATACATTAATTTCCAGACGGAGGACCCAGACCCAATAACAACGGAGCCTCTTTCTTTTCAGAACTAGAACCAGTAACACCAGCTAGTGAATTAGCAGCCCAAGCTCGAAGAGCCGGTTCAAAATGTTTGCTGGCAACATCTGGCGCTTGTGCATCTTCTCCAGGGAGGACAAGAAGCCCCTTCTGCCGAAGAGATGATGGCTCATTAAAATAAGCACTCCAAAGGGAGTCCACAAGTTGCCTCTCTTCTTTTGCAGCACCAAGATCTTCAGGTGACATCAAGCTAATACTTTTGATGCGATCTTGTAAAATCTGCTTAAGTTTAGTATCATCATCACTCATACTACTACCACTTTCATCAGTCTTGTGTTTGGCAAGCTCCAGGAGGCCACTAAGTGCGGCTTCTCGTACTTGAGCATCTTCGCTGGAGGCCAGGTGCATCATAGTACGAGGAAATCCCAACTCAGTAATTACATTGGAGTCAGCATAGTTCTCTTGCATAAGATATTGAATCAAGCTGAGGGCTTTCCTGAAACAGTGTTCATTTCATATTAGCTACTACATAGAACAATGCAGCACTTAAATAGACAGGTTATATTTGTCCTAGTTCAACATTAGTAAGTGTACTGAAACGATTGTTTCAGATGCAGTAGATACAGATAACATAAGGTAGAATTATATGTTCAAATTCTTAAGTGAATGATTGCCAAAGATACCTCTGAAATCTGACACTGTCAGAACTCAATGCATCTCTGAGAGATGCATAACCATTTGCAAGGCGAAATGCTGCAACTCCAGGTCTGTTGTTTCGGATTAAGGCTGAATGTTGCAACAAAAAACACAAAAGAACGACAATTTATTCAGAAGAGCACCAATAGTAAGCAATAGGACAGTTAATTCACATTATAGAACACATTATTACAGTAAAATACTCACATGAAATGGCCCCAAGTGCTTGTGTACGAACAGTAATATCAGGATCTGAACTGAAATTAGAGAGAAGAGGTTCTAATCCATTGGCTTCCATGACCAATTGCTGGCTCTTCGGATTATTCTGAACAATGGTAGACACTACATCAGCAGCTTTTGCTCGAATAGCAGCATGAGAGTTCCTTAGATAATTGAGCAATGGGCCCAAACCACCAATCGAGTGAAGATCTGGCAGATTGTCATAACCACTCAAAATTTTCAGTGAAGTGTTGAATACAATTTTAAATATAACATTGGTTCCATACAGTGAGTTACAAAAGTCAAAAGTTATCAATTCTGCAATTCAATATAATGGGTAGCTAAGTGCGGAAAAAGTTCAAAAGACACTCACCATTGGCCATGTCAATTGCCTCAACATGCTCTTGCAACTCATCTAACATATCTGCAAACAATCAAGACCCAAAATCCAAATATTAATATCTAGACCATAAGTGATACTGTTTACATTATATTATTTCCTCTGGTGCTGAATATTTGTACCTTCGATATCAGTGGGGGTCACTCCATGCTCCTGCAGGACTTCTTCTGGTGTTTGCATAACAAGAGTTATCTCCTTCATTCTTTTCACAACATCTATGGTTTGAGCTTGCATTGCCTCCATGAACCATTTTCTATCCTCCTCACTACACATTGCATAAAAATTCAATCCAAAATTTAACAATCATCCTTCTAAAGATTAAATAAATATTACTCCATCACATTGCTGCTAATTCATGACAAAAGTTGACATTGAGACACATCTTAAACCAAAATACCACAGTTTACAATAAGATAACACTTACCAACTTATATTTTATCCAGTTCAAATGTAAACTCGATCAACCACCTTTTACCCCGCTATGAAAAAATTCGCATTCTACAAAATCCCTATAACATACTACAATCAAATGACACAACACAGAAAAATTTCGAATTGAAAACTCCACCCAGAGTCTCAATTTCACCCCCACAAATCCACCAAAAGACTCATCTTTATATTTGAACACCAGTTATTAGCCTATTAACTTTCATAATTAGCAAAATACCAACCCAATCTCCTAAAATGGCACCACTCAGTATCCCATTAAGTATTAACTTTCAAAATCCTACTAAACCAATAAGCAAACACAAAACCCACAATTCCCTGATCAGAACAACTATAACCAAACCAAAAATCACAACTAAAGTTCCAATCTTTATACCAAAATCAAAAAAACCCATCAAACAAAACCCCAAGAAATCATCAAATGATCCCATATTTCTCACCAACTTGCAAAAACATTAAGCAAATATAAAAAAATCCAAACTTTATCACCAAGAATAAAAAAAACCAAGATTCAAATATAAAAACATAGAAATTACACAATAATAAGACAAAAATACCTGAGATTACGAGTGGGTTTTGTTCCATCAGAATTAGCAAGACTCCACTTGAGCAAACCATCCCAATTAGGTCCTTCTTTAGCCATTATAAATCCTGATTATATTGTACTTTAATTCGAATTTAATTTATATAGCAATTTAAATTGGTGGTGTTGTGAAGTTTGTTTATACAATATATAGAGAGAGGGAGATGGTGTTGATGTTACTGTTATCAATTGGGGGAATGTGGTGGATGATTCTGGAACAATCTAGAGCTTGTTTGGGGTTATACAAAACCTTGACCACTTTAAAACCCTACTGGGTTTTTTACTTTCCGGTTTTATCTTGAGTTTAGATGATCCAAAACCCTACAACCTACAGGGGTATTTATAGGTGTAGAGAGACTTGTGTGCTACTTTTTTCCATAATTAAATAATCTTAAATGGAATCAGATTAAAAAACTTGCAACATACTATATTCCATAAATAATCTGAAACAAAATCAGATTAATACTTGCAATTTATTATATTCCATAAATAACCTGAAACAGAATCAGATTAATTTATGCCAAGATATATACCATATCAATTAATCTGAAACAAATTTTTTAACAAAATCAGATTAAAACTTTCAAGTTACTATATCCCATAAATAATCTGAAACAAAATCAGATTCTGAAACTTACTTCTAATATATCCGAAACTAAAAAAGGTAGTTCTAATTTTTGATAATTTTCATCCAAAAATTTCAGAAAATTAGAAAAATAGAACGGAGCAATGTGAGAGGCGCCACCTACACGCCCCCCGCTTCTCCTTTATATAAGTATATTGATTGATTGAATATTAGAACTTTATGAATTTTTTCATAATTTATATCATGACATTAATAGTTAATTATATTTATAATTTGTATTGCTAGCGTGTCTCATTTAGTAAAAAAATCTATGTTTTCGAATATTGAAATATTTGAAAATTTTGATATTTGACTTTTTATCACACATTTTCAAGTACATTGCCCGTATAGTGAGAATCAGTATTTTTTATTTTATTATGAATTAAAATATAAGTTTTATATATTTATTTAGGAAATGAAAATTATAAAAACAATAATACTAATTATATGATCAATGATCTCAGAATTCTTTGTCAAAAAGCCAAGTGTCAAATATTTGAAAACAGAACAAGTATAAAAAGATCACAAATAATTGATAAGAATTTAAGATATGTGTTCTAAATGCTACGTAAAAACTTAAAAATAATAATAATAATAATAATACCATCATTTATTTCCGAAACAACACCCACTTTTTTTGAAAATAAACATCCACTTTAAAAATTAATATATCTTGTCGCAGAGTACGGTGACAAGAACGTGTTATACATGGCAAACCAACGATTAACTTAACCGAGTAAAAGAAGTTTCGACGGTCTTCATACCCAAAAATTAAAAAATCTGCATGACGCGGAGTACACCAATCATACAATAAAACTACACCTACATCAAATAACAGCAATAATGAATAATCAAACGTACCATTATTTAGACTTACTCTAAATAAATCATGTGTCCGTAACCGATATTCACAATAAAATAAAGATTTCAATCATTTTCACACCCGCTCTTACCTTCCTGGAAGGTGTTATAATTTTACGTTCAAACTTGTATGACGAATTTCTCACGGTCACGCACATGAAGATGTCGTTATCGCCCCCCACACGTTTTCGCTTTATTTGACTTGACATGCACGTATATAACTAGACTTTTCGGGATTAAATTTATCATATTTTCATTCACATTCGTTAACAAAAATTTGGTTTGGTTTTTGAGCTTGCTATGGATTCTGCGGAGCCTTCGCATTGGTGTCATAGTTGTAATTCTTTTGTGAGAGTTGAGGATGATAGTGTTGTTTGCGGAGAATGCGGTGGAGGTTTTGTTGAGGAGATTAATCGGGAGCACCGAAGGCATCAACGTCGTCGTCGTCATCGCCATCATCATCATCGTGTCGCGGTTGAGAGCCATGCAGCGGAATTTAGTGCAGAGGTTCGACAAAATATAGCCAGTACGGGTTTTAGGCCGCTTTTTTATCCGTTTATTGTGATGCGGAGAACAGAGGAAACAGGGACTTATGAGTTGTTGTATGATGATGGATCGGGTCTGGGTCTCAGAGGATTAGTCCCTGGCATGTCGGAGTTGATTATGGGACCGGGGTTCGATCGGATTCTTGAACATTTTATTCATTTCGATACGATAAGAGTTAGTCATCCTCCGGCTTCTAAGGCTGCAGTTGAGGCCTTACCAACAATTGACATTAATTTGGAACACGTCACGAGTGAGTCGCATTGTGCAGTTTGCACTGAGCCTTTTGAGGCTAATAGTAAGGCGCGTGAATTACCTTGCAAGCATCTGTATCATTCTGACTGCATTTTGCCTTGGCTTGAGACGCGGAACTCTTGTCCTGTCTGTCGCCATGAATTGCCTAGTGAGGTAGCGGATATGGATGGATTGGCGGCTGGAGAGGAGTCAATGGGACTGATTATATGGAGATTGCCGCGTGGGGGGTATGCGGTTGGGAGGTTTAATGGTGGCAGGGAGATAGGTGAGAATGAGGTGCCTGATGATTATAATGTAACAGATGATGTGGTTGATGTCGATGGTAGCAGCCAGAGGAGGGTGATTTGGTCGAGAAGCGGAAGTAGGAGGAGAGGGAGGGGGATTAGTAATGCATTTCACAATATCATGTCATTCTTTGGCAGGTCTAGAAGTTCTTCTTCGACGCAGTTGAATATGGAAATTGGTTTCGATGAGGAGGTGTCGAGGATCAACAGCCGGAGAAGGACTGCGCTTAATGCCTGAGATTTAGGATTTGATAGTGTTTAGCCATTGTAGTTTATATTTGAAGTTTATGATTACATGTTGATATGCAAAGATGTTATCCCTTTATATGTTATCCCCAAAAGTTTTAAGTTCAATTCAATTCCAGTATCTCTATCACCAGAAGATTAGGCCTTTGTCAGATTAAAGAAAACCAGATTAGTAGTACACTATGAACAAAGCTATAATTAAGTTCTGGATTTTTGATGTACATTGCAACTTGTTCCTGGTTTTTTCTTGCTGGCCTATTGAACTTGTGTCTTGGATGTTTCCGCCTGTACTGAGATTTGTAAAGACAGCTCATGGAACCACAAGATGACACATTGACACCAATGCAGTGATGTGGATGTTGCAGTAATCTCAAGATAACCACAGAATAGTTTGGCTTGGATGAGTAGATGGGAGTTGGGACCATGCATATATGTGGTCTTTCCCAGGAACACACATTCTGGACATGCAAAAAGATTTACTAATGAAATTCCAGCTGTGTCAAATATAACAACCATCAAACCAACAGAATGTCATCCATATATCCATATATAACAACAGCTAAATGATTGGTACTTGAAATAACCCAGAAGTGTAAAATACAAAGGATGTAACTGATATTTGAAAATTTTATGTATCTCGTATGAAGCTTCCACGAGTGCATAGTTTTCTTCCACAACACTGAAGATTCATTAATCCAAATCCCTATTAACCTCTTTTAGCTCCATTAGCTCTCGTCTTAATCGCCTAACTTCCCTCCTTAATCGCATAATTTCCCTCCTTAATTGCTTATACGACTTCCAAATTTCATTATTTGTAGCATGACAATGCCATTCTGTCCACATTCTGCAAGGAGCCACTCTATCGCAGACGAAACAGTAGCACTACAATCAAAGAAATCACAAAAATAAAGAGAAAGCGCAGAAATAATATCAGTAACAGAATACCCAACAATCCGTCCAATATAGTATAAATTCCAAGACATTAAAGCACTAACAAAATCACGATTACCAGTTGACAGTAGCTTTCGTGGTTGGTCTTACTGAATGGATACCTGGCACAGTTATGCCTTGAATGAGGAAAATCTCTGCAAGCCACCTAAATAAGTAGAAATGCCACAATTAAGAAACACAATACTCTTATATTAAACGGGGCGTTGAGTTTATGATTAATAACCCGGGAATCAGAACCTTAATCAGATATGTTAGTTTTTGAATTAGAAATGTAGCCGCTTGAAATGAGAATCTCATGACTGGGTAAATCATTCCCTAACTACGTCCTAAAATTTCATTTAGACTCATTAACCCATTCTCAATGCCGCCTTCTATTGTTATTGAAAACTTTAATCCTACATTATACGACTCATCCTAGGACTTTTGACTTCGAACAATAAAAATCAATTCAAAAATGGAGACATACAAATACAATAGCTAGTGAACAAGAGATAAAATTGGAACTTGATAAACACCTCGCCTTTTTCAGCAACAATGGAGACTTCATTTGTGTTATTGTTGGAAATAGAAAACTGGTGCAGAAAGTCGTCTGGGACATAATCAAGAATAAAACAATCTTCTTTCTTTTCGGTCTCCTTGAGCTTCGATTTGTCTGTTAAACAAAATATGGAACTTAAAGGCGTGCTCTTGGATTCATTTTTATCCATCAGCACCCTCCTGGAATTTTCATTCATCAATCTTAAATTTCTTTCTTCGGTTAAAATGTGATAAACACCGGAGAACAGAGTACTACAATCTTACGTTTGTTGTTACAGTTCTTTAATTTTAACTATGGGGTAAATATTGGCACACGTACATGTACACAACTAACTCATAATTAGCTACAATTTAGGGACACGATGGAGCACTTTCTTATTTGCGGTTAAAGATTGTAAATTTGTACCAATCTATAATTTATTTCTTTTATAATCCATTTGCTTTGTGATATCACATTTATCTTTTATTACACATTTTTTGGAGGTCTGTCTGTGCAGGTTGTCTCCCTACTGTGGAAGCTCTTGCTCAGAACTTTATCGGTGTTGAAATGCGATGTCCACGGTGTCACAGTGGCTCAGAGAGTGATAATCATGCACTCTTCTTATGCGATTTCGCAAGGACAGTATGGGTAGGTACAGGGTTACAACATCTGATACAAGCTTCTTCACATGATACGGCATTTGCAGTGTTAATTGGTAAGCAAATGGTTTTGTTTTTGGGGTATGAGCTGCAGCTACCAATTTACTGAATGACTAGCAGGAAGCACAAGATCGTGGGCAGAATAGTAGCTCCCAAGGAAGTGTTGGTGCAAGAAGATGGGAGAAAGCACCAGAGGGATGGGTAATAGTGAATGTATATGCTGCAATTTTTCAGGATGGGAGCATTGGTGTGGGACATGTGATTCGAGACTCACTGTAGGAGAATTGATGGAGCTGGGCAACCACGGGGAGCGGGGACTATAAGTTTGAAGAGGCTCCCATTTGGGTAAAAGATCTTCAACTTAGCCATTGTATCTTTCAAACAGATTTCAAATTGCTGGAGAATGCATGCAATGGTAATGCAGGAGAAGCGTATTTTGGCACTATTGTCTATTGTGCTGGACTGTGTTCAGCTAATGGATCAAATAAATCACTTTACTAGTTAAGTTTATTTATAAGTATGTGACTAGTGTGATGTATTTGTTAGCAAAAACTGTCTATTCTATGTCAGACTCAAGGGACATGTTACTCCACCTGCACTCGTGTACTTAATTATGATATTATTTAGTAATTAATGCAAGTACGTTTTATTCAAAAAGAGAGAATAATATTTGGTCCTAGTATGAGCCAAGCCCAACAATTAATTGCTTAATTTTAATTTTTAATATGTATGAAAATTTCAATGTACCGTATTTCATGCATTCAGTAAATATCTCGGGCTTGGATTGTATGTGTTCCTGGTCCTGGAATGCTGAACTAAGTGTATGAATAACATAGTTTGTAATACTGTACTGAACTTTTGAAATTTTGCATACTATATAATGTTTACAAAATTTAAGTGTGGAACCATTAAGCAAGAATGTTCATATTCAATACTAGTATCTTGAATTGACGACTTCATGGAGAATAATTTATAAACAATGGAAAAGAGAGAACAGATATCAGAACCTAGACTATAAATTTAGAGCTGCCAATTACTTAATTGTCAGAAGAAACAAGATTCTCAGAAGTATCATTAGGGCACACATTCACAGGATTAGCATAAAAAACTTTTCAAGACATGATCAAATCCTCACCAAAAGTTATAAATACTCACCAAAAATTTTAGTGAACTTCAATGAGGTGTATTTAGATTTGGCATGTTATGTTTTTTTTAACATAAAGTGTTGTCCGTTCGGTGCAATATTTAGATCATTATTTGAGGTAGGAAATGTGGACACTTTTCAAGTTTTATTGCTAACAGATGAATTTTCTGTATATTCATAGCTTCATCAACTCCTTCACTGAGAATCACTACTACAAAAGTTGAAAGCATCAAACTCGAAAACATGGTGCTTTTGGATAGCTTAGAACAACCACAGCCATTATATGTAATTGTTCTTTGCTATCTAGCCATTTTCATTCTCCTGAAAAAATCATTTTATTTCCTCAACTGGATCTTCATAACATTTTTCAGACCTCCAAAAGTCCTCAAGAAATGTTACGGCTCATGGGCTCTTGTTACAGGCTCCACCGATGGCATAGGCAAAGCCATGGCCTTCGAACTAGCCCGAAAAGGCCTAAACCTGGTGCTAGTTAGTCGAAACCTCAGCAAACTAGAGCAAGTTTCCAGAGAGCTTTTAGCTGAAAACCCAAACATACAGGTCAAGAACTTGGTTGTAGATTTCTCGAGAGACGTTGTTGCAGCAGTGAGGCAAATGGAAGAGGCTATTAGAGGGTTGGAGATCGGTGTTCTGATTAATAACGTTGGGGTAACGTACCATGAGGCAATGTATTTTCATGAAGTGAAAGAGGAAGAGTGGATGAATTTAGTGAATGTGAATTTGAGAGGAACAACTTTGGTGACTAGAGCAGTTGTTAAAGGGATGATTAAGAGGAGAAGAGGCGCTATTGTTAATATCGGCTCTGCTGCTTCTGTCGTCGTGCCTTCTCATCCTCTGTATGCGATCTATGCAGCTACTAAAGCGTAAGCCTCGATCAATTTATCTGAAACGATCACTAAACTTCGATTGATTAAGATGCTCTTACTTGATATATGCAGGTACATTGATCAGCTGTCTAGATCTTTATATGTGGAGTATAAACATTATGGGATAGATGTTCAATGCCAGGTCTCCGTGTCCTCTGTATCAGTTTATTTTTTTACATGCAATCGTACTCATAAATATTTATAATCACGAATCAGAAGATAAGCCCGGCCATGTTTGTTTGAAGAGATTATAATCCCGGATTATCTACTTTGTTTATCTCAAATGTAGAGGATTATAATCCATGAATTTATATTTCAGTCATTATTTTAGTTTATTTTCATGAGATTATAATACCTCGTAGAAAAAAATAATTATAATTCACCGAAATGAATAAAAAAAAAGTGATGCAATATAATCCTACGAGATTATAACCCTTTTCTGAGGATTATAACCTTTCAGACAAACATTACCTTAATATTTATAATTTCATTTGAAACTGGATTCGGATGATAAGACACTCTGCCACTCTGGTACTGAATAATTGCATCAAGTGCAGGTACCATTATACGTCTCGACAAAAATGACAGAAAATGTAGCAGGCATAAAGAGAGCGTCAATGTTCATCCCCTCAGCAGACAATTATGCAGAAGCTGCTGTAAAATGCATTGGTTACGAAATCAGGTGCACCCCTTACTGGTCACACGCAGTCCAATGGTTTTTCGCCTCCCTGCTGCCTGATTTCGTGCTAGACAACTGGCGCTTATCCGTTGGCATTCACCGGAGATCATCTCTGCATAACACATGATTATGCACTTCTGTTTTTCTGTATGCACATTATGTTTCTCCAAATAAGTGATGAACAATTTTATATTTTTATGTACTTGAGTAAGTGATAAATGTTATGCAGATGGAAGTCAGAATATATTTATGCAAACATAAAGCTCATGCATTTAACAGGCTGACATGCCTATATTTCTCACTTTCTCAATTGAGAATACCAGAGGGTAGTAATTCTAGCGTTAAAAGCAGGTCTAAAATTTGCCAGTGCTATGAGGTAGAACAGGACCCTAGATTATATTGTTGACTTTTTGCATGTAATTTAAGGGGCTTCTGTAAATATCTCAGGCTTGGATTCTATGTGTTCCTGGCGTATTATTTAACAATGACGGTCAGAAGAAATACGATTCTCAGAATTATTAGAAGATTCGCAGAATTATCATAAAAAACTTACGCAGACGGTCATCCTGGAAATAATTAAGAATAAAACAATCTTTCTTTCTTCTTCTTTTCTTATAGAATTGACAAGAACAATGACTATTGTTGCAGCAGTTGAATTTGTTTAAGCTGATGACACTACTCATTGCTGCTGCTGCGGCATTGCCAGGAATCGCTTTCCCTGTCTCGTTCTCAGGCAAAGACTTGTAAATTGGTTTTAATCTGCTCAACTGTCTACTAGTACTGTACATCTGGGAGTTTTCTTGATTTCAAGAGTCATACTTGTGTGTGTGTGTTTTCAGGTGCCCTGGTTAATACTTTTGCTAAGAGGCCTCAATCCATAATAATCTACTTATTTATTGCGTCCATCGGATAAAATTCATTACACTCAAAATAGTTAAAAAGAACACTTTGACAATTTTAAACTTGACAAAAAGAACTTAATGAAGGATAGTAAGGTAAATGTATGACCTTTATAAGCTCTCTGAATCACAGCTTCACTCAGTTGAGCAGTCAAAATTTTATGCGATATCATAGATGCACACATTCGTAGAACAAAATAAGCATCATTCACAGTATTATCCAAGATTTGATCTTGTATTACCTTGCACAGTTAATAACTAAAAGGATTGGTACTTCATACTAGGTAAAACCAAGTTTAAAACAAAAAGGCCTAAAAGATACTTGATGTTTATTCGAAAATTTTGCTGATTTCAGCGCAACTTTTACTTAATTCACGGTCAGCTTCACGACGCTCCTGTATAGTTTCCCAGGGCACTGGATATTGATTCTCCCAAGCAGTAAGAACCTCATCCAACACTTTCAAATATCTATCCATTACTTGCACATGTTTACGCATTTTCATAAGTGTCCTCTGCCACTTCCAGGTTTCATTATTTGTAGCATGACAATGCCCGCTCGACCACATTATGCAAGGAGCTACTTTATCGCAGACAAAACAGTAGCACTACAACCAAAGAAATCACTAAATAAAACAGAATTTCTGCCAAATTATCAGAGGAAGCAAAAAAGTAATATCAATAACAATATATCCAACAATTCCTCCAAAATAAATGGAAAAAAAAAATCCTATATACCAATTGAATACACTCTATTTATAAGTAATGGAATCAGGATTACCATTTGACAGTAGCTTTCATGGTTGGTCTTCCTGAATGGAAAGTTCGCGCAGGTATGCCTTGAATGTGGAAAATCTCTACAAGCCACCTACACAATCACGACACCAAGTAATTTTTTATGATCGAAGATTGTAGGAAAACATGATAAAAGAGTGAAATGAATACTCTTTCCAAAATATGTGTGTTAGATTTTTAGTTCAAATAAATTATTGAAGTAATCAAAATTTTAGACATATTTCATTCAATTCTATTCATTCTATTCCATCCAAGTAAATGTAGCTTAAGATTAAAGTTTGACTAACATAGTACATATGGTAGCATACACCGAAAACCAAACAAGATAAGAGCTTAAGAACTCGATGAATTATGATTTTTAGTTTTTTCCGATGTTCTCAATATAAGTGCCCGCTTTACCGAGAACATATTTCTAGTGTGTGCCCATGAGTACAGCCTACCAACTACTTAATATTTAGCCATTTAGGTGAAGGATTTTTATTGGTAAAGATTTTTGTATAGAGGCTATTAATGATATGGAACTTATAGAGATGCCTCACCTAATTAAAAAAGTAATTGTTAGCGTGTGTCATGGATATACACGAAATCCGTTACTACAATACAATAGAACATATGATAAAAACACATTGCAATCATACAAGAGTAGCCATAGTTAGAGATGATATTGGAACTTGATAAATACCTGTCCTTTTTCAGCAACAATGTAGACTTCATTTTCATTATCATTGGAAGTAGAAATTTCATGCAGGGAGTCGTTGGGGACATAATCAAGAATAAAACAATCTTCTTTCTTTTCGGTCTCCCTGAGTTTGGATTTGGTTTTCAAACAAAATATGGATCTTACCGTATTTTCACCACGATGAGAATTCGATTTATCTTTAGCTATTAGCTTCCTCGTCTTCACGTTCACTTTGGCTCTCCTCTCATCTTTCTTCTCATTAAACGTGGATCTCATTTTCGTTCGAAAAAAACCTAATAAACCCTAGGAGAGCGGGATAAGAAAAAGTTAGCAGGTCATTGTTTAGTGTAGTTTTGACGATTTATGTGTCAGTATGAAACTATGTTTTTGGGAGCAGGTCCAATAATGTGTTAGCAAATGCCTTATAAATATAATAAAATATAGTGTCCTAGTGACTTAGGACATCATCTTAATATATCAACTCCAACAACATGCCACATTATTATGCCTTATCATTAAAATAATAATATATGTTTGAATTGTTATTGGAGGGAAATGAAAAGGAGGGAGGAGAGAGATGTAGTGGAATGGTAGGAAACTATTTTTTTATTGATAGGGCATGCCTAGTGGTGCCTCAAAAATAAGGCACTTGTTACATGTCCTAGTGTTTTAAGGCACCACGCACCACTAGGATATTGTTGGAGCATTGATTTGCTTCAAGTGCCTTAAATTTTAATTTAGGACATCAATATAGGGCACTCTTGGACTTGCTCTAAAGGATGAGCCTCTGCGAAATTTCAGTCTAAGTGATAAACTTGATTGTACCGGAAAAGCTACCCTCATTCTATAATATTCTTATATTATTTATTTGATGTAACACCGTAGAATAAATATGAAATATTAGATATTATTATTTGATTAATGGTTTATATTATATAATAATATAAAATATACATATCATATTTAAATATAATATAAAAAAATTATATGTTGATGTTTTATATCAAATAAAACTATGTTTTGTTGATAAAAAATACTTTTTTTAATAAAATATAGAGTAAACTTCAGAGTTGTGACCGAAGTTACACCAATTTTCAAAAACTTGGTCAGAGTTCCGAAATCTTGAAAAGGCGGGCAAATTTTGGCTCCGCTTTTTAAAAATATGACTCTCGTTAACGGAAGCCACGTTTTTGAAAAACGGAACCATAGTTTGGCCACCTTACTGAAAATTTGGAACTCATTTTTACCCTATGTCCGTTACTAACGGGAGCCACACTTTAAAAAGCAAGTTTGACCACCTTTCTGAGAATTTGGGACTCTGACCAACTTTTTGAAAATCGGTGTAAACTATGACCACAACTTTGAAATTTACTCTAAAATATATTCCATATTATTTTTACTCGAAATATGTATGATAATAAATAATTATTAGATAAAAAAGTATATGTTGTCGGTATAGATTCATTTATATTTTTTAGAGGGATGTATTGGATTTGAATTTTGAAGCATTTTTTTCATTTATGAAATCCGAAAGTATTTGATTGAGATTGTTTGAAATCCATTAAAATCTTGAAGTATTAAAATTGAGATTTCAAATTTTGCTACAAAATCTGGTAGTATTTAATTGAGATTTTAAATTATACTTTAAAATCCGATGATATTCAATTGGGATTGTTTAAAATCCATTAAAAAAATCCGATATTATTCAAATGCGGATGGTTTTTTTTGGATTTCATAAAATGATGAATTTTATGGCGATATTCAGTGTATTTTAAGTTTTTTGAAATCCCACCAAATTCCATGAGATTTTGAAGCATTGTGCTTAACATTTTATCAAAAATTCACACAAAATCAAAATCACATGCAATCCATTAAAATCCATAAACTAAAAATAATCCCAATCGAATATACCCCTCTTGGCTTATATCGTCGTTAGAGATAAAAACGACAAGAACATAAAATTTACAAAGCAAACCCTATCTCCACCATCCTTTATCGTCTTCTTCCGTGTACTCTGATAACTTTCGAACTTTCCTCGAATTCGAATCTTGAATAATTATCAATTAGCTCACACAATTGTTAAATAAACTTCGAGTATTTTTATATATAAAGGTGCAATTAGCTTGTTTTCAAGCAAAATATAATCAATGGCAAAGATAAAGATGGACGAGGAATATGGATTGGATCGTGCGATCGAGGTTGGCACGGATGACGAAGAAAATGAAGCTGAAACTTATTGTGTTGCTTCCACTGACGACGACGATGACGACGATGTTATTAATCCTCGTTCTCGGGATCCTCTCGTCGATTCTAATCATGCATGGCCACAATCCTATAGGTACCATAACAATTTTTATAGTAAATCTGCATATACATTTGCCATTGTATTTGCATGCATGATTACATGTGTCTGTCTGCATAATTCAATTTTATATTTTATGGCGAGCAGAATTGAATTGTAAAATTGTATATTTGAATAGGTGGTAACAAAATTGAGTGACCTGTCTACTAACAAAATTTCCAATTTGAGATACTGCAAAATTTCAAGAGGACTTTTGGATCGTAAGAGGGAATGAGAATCGGGATTGAGAATGAAGGGTACATGAACAAGGGGTATAGGAATGGTTATCCCAAGGGAAGTGGGATTGAGGTTCCCATTCCATGTCACAAAATTGCTAATCCAAACACCGATTAAGTGTCCAATTCCCGTTAACTGGGCTCATTAACCATAAACCAAAGCCCTCCCAAGATTGTGTAGTGAAAATGGTGGAATTTTGAATGCCTTTTGATGCAGATGTGCTTCTGGAATTATGATTTTCGTACAAAGGTCCAACAGAGCCGAATTTTACATTTTATAAAGCGTTTGGTTTATGGTTAATGAGTTCGGTTAACAGGAATCGGAACCTCAAACCCATGTGTTGGTGTTTGGATTAACAATTTTGAGACATGGAATGGGAACCCCAATCCAAATTGGAGGACAAATCATTCCTTACACTCCACTTCGGGTATTCATTATCATACCCCTTCTTTCTCATTCATGATCTAAATGCCCCCTAATTCTCCAGAGGTCGAGATGAATGAGGATGAGGCAATTTATGGACAGTTGAAAATGGCATTTCTTCCAAAATACTTGAGTAGGATTTTGTAGCAATGACTGTAATTGGATATGTGCAGGAAGTCTATGGATATGTTTACAGGGACACCTCCATCCAGGAGCTATTTAACAGGCTACTCTGCTCAGTCTTCGCCATACAAGAGATCACAGCTTTCGATGCATGATGAGTTCTTCCTGAATCAGCCCCTTATTCCTGAAACAAGCTTGGACAAAGAAGAGGTGCCTACCTCAACACTCCCTGTGAGGTTATCTGCTACTTCAAGCATAATCTCATCCCTCAGTGATACGCCACAGCAACAAAAGTGCTCCTTTTCTCAGTCTGTGCTTAATGGTACCATTCAAATCCTGTTCTTTGAAAAACGCCATTTCTGGTTTGGTTACTTTAGTTCAAATAATTAATATATCTGTAGTTTTCAAAGAAACCACCCATATATTTCAGTGTGTTTACGTATGATCTAGTGATTGATGTTTCTTCTTATGATGCAGCAATAAATGTGTTATGTGGCATTGGAATACTCTCGACTCCTTATGCAATCAAAGAAGGGGGGTGGTGGAGCCTTACAATCCTTGTAATTCTTGGTATCGTGACTTGCTATACTGGAGTCTTGTTGAAACTCTGTTTAGAAAGCTCTCCAAGGTTACAATCTTATCCAGATATCGGGCAGGCTGCATTTGGCGTTGCAGGTCGCATATGCATCGGTGTAAGTTGAAAAACATAACATCTGACCACATATTCAGTATATATTCATTGTCCAGTTCATAAGTACCGATTATACAAATAACTATTTAGCAATGCTAACACTTGCTTTGGTTGATTGTAGGCGGTCTTATATGTGGAATTATATGTAAGTGCATGCTCTGTTGTGGTAGTCTACTGCTTTTTTGTTTGTTGAATTATATGTTTGTTATCAACTGAACTGCAACTTTTCTTCTTGCAGTCTTCTTGTGTGGAGTACTTGATAATGATGTGTGATAACCTGTCTGCATTATACCCCAATATCCATGTGGATTTTGCTGGAATACATCTTGATTCTTATTATTTATGCGCCATTATATCAACTCTTGTTATTCTGCCAACAGTTTGGCTTCGAGATTTGAGCTTGCTCTCATATGTTTCAGGTTATCACATTATTCCTAATGTTATTGTTTATGTTACAAAGTCTAAGTGATTTTTGGCATCTACAGTATATAATCGTTAAGCTAGGTAAAAGCTGCTGTGGCTGATTTGAGGTATTTTTACTCAGTTGGAGGAATTTTGGCAATGGTTTTGGTGGTGGTTTGCTTATTTTGGGTCGGGATTGTAGATGGAGTTGGGTTTCATCCAGGTGGCTCGGCTTTAAACCTTGCAAACCTGCCCGTTACAGTTGGTCTTTATGGCTTTTGCTATGGAAGCCATTCTGTATTTCCAAATGTATATTCTGCCATGAAAGAGCCAAGTCGATTTTCATCTGTTCTTATTATCAGGTCTCTGTTGAAATTTGAAAAATTTCTCAAGTATTGCTACTTGCTATAGAGTGCAATGTATATTAAACTTACTGATATCGGTTAATTGTGCTGCAGCTTTGTCACTGCCGGGCTTTTGTACATGGGAGTGGGAATTTGCGGTTACTTAATATTTGGGGAAGCTACTAAATCCCAATTCACATTAAACTTACCTGCAAAATATGTTGCATCTAAGGTTGCAACCTGGACAGTAGTAAGAAATGTTTAATTACCATAATTACAATTAATTCTTTCTGATATTCCAGTGTTTGCTTAATCTCTGTGCGTATCTGCATGCACAGATATGATAGGACCTTGAAATTACTCAGTTTACATCTATCATGTAGGTTATAGCGCCAGTTACAAAGTATGCCTTGACACTTACCCCTGTGGCATTTGGTATTGAGGAACTATTGCCTTCCGCTTATCAATCTTACAATGTGTCAATTTTAATCAGAACTATATTAGCGATTTCAACGCTAATAATAACTTTGGCAGTTCCATACTTCAGTAAGACTTTATGCTCCGATTTTCATTTTCTAAATAAAATTACCATATGGCAACGTTGTAATGTTAGCCTGTTGGGTAGCCTGTTGATACAACAGAATCAAGAACGATATGCCCTGTTAAGCCATATATGTATTTTGGTCTGCAGGTTCCATGATGGCACTGATAGGATCTCTTCTGGTGATGCTTGTAGTAAGTTTTTGCCCTTCAATCCGATCATAATTTTTTTTAAGTTCAATCTTCTAACATACCTCTCGGATCCCTTTTCTGTATTCTGTTGTTTTTCATATAATCTATATTTATTCTTTTGAGATAAACTTGTAACAGGCTGTAATCTTTCCGTGCATATGCTATCTCGGTATAAACCAAGGTCGACTAAGAAAGCCCCAGGTAAATTACAGCTCCTGATCACTACAATTTTCCCTATGCCAAAAAGGACTTCAATCTATTGCATTTGCAGTTAATCTTTGTGGTGCAAAATGTACCTCTACTACCTATACAATCATTTTCTGCAGATTGCAGTGATCATCTTCGTAATATTTGTGGGAGTGATCTGTGCAATTGTTGGCACGTATTCAGCAATCTTGGACATAATGAAACAGAAGGCCTGATACAAGGCATGACAATTGTATACGGTATACTTTGAAACCAACAATGTTGTTTCCTGTAAAATTATCCAGGTTATGAGTGTAACCTGCAATACAAACAATGTGAACTAAAAGCTAAGACGGATACCATAGTTTTCATCTGAAGGCTCCAGAAGGGGAACTTGATGGCCACAGAACCTTGTAAATGTGCTATCTGTATCATTTTTATTTATACGAGCTGTAGGGGCGAAAAGATCTTCAACTAGGTTAGTCTTCATTGATCAAATAATTCGCGACAACTTAATCGTTGCCTAGTCATTTGAGCGTTGAATCATTGCCTAAGCTTACAACATTCTGCAAGACTAATGACTTTCTTTAATCATTCATGTTAAGGTTTTTGCTTATTTGTTGCTAGATTCTTATAAATCTTGAGCTTCTTGAAAAAGCTCTGCACTGATGAAAATACCTATTATACAGAAACAAACAGTTCTCTTTCTTTCGAACTTGATTGTTGTAACTATGGTCTATCTGGAACTTAATAAGTTGATGTTCATGTTTATTTATGTAATTTTTTAAACGATTTATTTTTCAAAAATAAATCATCTATGTTTAAAAAATTACATAAACATGTATTTTCTTTCCTTAGAAATTAGTCACTTATTTCTACGAACTTGATTGTTGTAACTATGGTCTATCTGGAACTTAATAAGTTGATGTTCATGTTTATTTATGTAATTTTTTAAACGATTTATTTTTCAAAAATAAATCATCTATGTTTAAAAAATTACATAAACATGTATTTTCTTTCCTTAGAAATTAGTCACTTATTTCTACAAATAAATATCTGCTAAATATTTAGTAATAAAAAATATTGTTTATATATATATTTTTCCAGTAATAAATATTTACTTAAACCCAGAAAATTAATTTTGAAAAGTTAGTGAATTTTTGTTTTTTGAATTAGGTGATTGTCATGGCATACTTAAAATATAAAAACTGTTTATTAAATAGTTTCATATACAATAACTATTTTTCAATTAATTAAAATAACTAATTTAATTCGGTAAGTCGTTAACCACCAACCGCTTACCAAGCACGACCGTTAACAAAGAAATATTTCTCGAGAAATTTCTCATTGCTGGTTCAATTTTGCATAAGTTTTGGTGTTATATTTTTGGCTGAATCGAGCCCTTGCAAAGTAGGGATGGCAACGGGTCGGATCGGGTCGAGTTTCTTGGGATCCAGACCCGATCCATTATATTTCGGTTCGGATCGGGTTCGGGTTCGGGTCCGGTTCCGGAAAATGAAGATCCAGATTCGATCTGTCGGGTTTTTTCGGGTTTCAGTTCGGGTTCGGATCTAATTCGGGTTTCGGGTCGGGTCTCAGTTTGGAATACCTGAGATCCAGATCCAGATCCAAACTTTTTCGGATCCAAAAATAAGATCCAGATCTGGATCCAAATCCAAAAAAATCGGGTTCGGGTAGAACGGATCGGGTGTTTAATCGGGTCGGGTAAAACTGTGATCCCTACTTGCAAGTGAGATATGCTACCATCCAAATCGACCAACTTTACTTGAAAATGTTATTCCTCAAATCTGATGGTCTAAGATCAAATTATTATGTGCGTGTTTTTTATATGAACATGACATGATATAAAGTTGTGATGAGAATACAAATAAGCTTCATTTGAATAATGCTGTCGAGTTAGATCCTTCGATGAAGAAGACAATGATTGTTTGGTTGTCAGTAGCTTGTGCCATGCTTTAAAGTCAAGTCAGTGTAAAGAATAGTTGCACTAGCCCCAAAGCATAAATTCAAATACAATTATGTACTGTATGGGGGTCCAGTTCCTGCTGCTGGCCAAAATAATAACTGAGTTCAAATCTAACTCATCCAACTTTTTTCTAATTAAAAATATAAAAATTTTGTCACTAGCCGACGAAATATGTGATTATAAATTGTTAATATAAATCTGTATGGCAATTATAATTAAATTATTACCATATATATATATATATTTATATATATATATATATATATATATATATATATATATATGAATGTCACTATCTTAATTATGTTTTTTATTTTTTCACTTAAATCGATTTGTTCAGACTTTAAACATTATTTATATATTTATATGTTATTGTTCAAAGATGAGCATTCTTAACAAAAATAAGAAGAAAACGGGAGAATCAAATCTAAAAATTATATTAAATCCTAATTTTAAATTAATTAATCTTTCATTACTTGTGAATAATAAGAATAGTTAACATGTTTGACTATAAATATGAATTATAAATAACATTATTATGTGTAAGATTCATAGTGCAAAACATACACACACATACAAAACTGAAAAAATTATATGCAATTGCATTTAACTTTATTTTCTTAATACTAATTTTCACTAATCATATATAACATATTTAATACTTATATATAATAAGCGTAAGGGAGATAATTTGGTCGCATAGTTCTATGGTCCAAAAGCTTATCATCCGTTGGATCGTATATTGAACAAATAAGCACCGTTAGATTAGAACAAAATTAACTTCTGTTCAATAAGGTAACTGATAGCTATTTGCATGTTTATGATTTCTTTTCTGAATCCAAAACAAATTCTATTTTTCATGTGTTTATGATTTTTTTAATGTAAAATAAATATTTCCTACCAGTTTTATTTGTAGAATCATATAAATCGCACCATCTGTCTCAAAAAAAATATATATAAATCGCACCGTCACAATTTTTATATAATACATTTTAAAATTAATAAGCCGGATTTATTTGAGGAACGAATAAAAAAACTTTTTCTTAATCCAAAACAGATTCTACCTTCTTATTGCATGTTTATGATTCCTTTTTTTAATTCAAAATAAATTATGTTTATCAATTTTAATCTAGAATCATAAGTTAAAAAAATATTTAAATCATATTATAATAATTTTAATATAAAATAAATTTATAAATATATTCTAATAAAAGCTGGCCTCACATATTCAACTCAAAATTTTATTAAAATTTGATCATGATACATACGAGAAAATGAATATTACAATAGTTTATTTGAAGCCATTAATGGTTGTGATTTTGTATTTACAACAGTTCCAACTTACAAACAAATCATAATTTCAAATTTTATTTTATTGAAAATTTAGATTTATTATTTATAAATTAAATTTTTTCGCACGATTTAAAATATATTTAAAAAAATTATAAATAATTAAAAAGCTTCCGTGCCTTGCACGGGCTATAAGCTAGTGATATATAATATGTGTAATAGACTATAATATTACTCCCTCTGTTGTTTGACTTTTTTGCATGCGTTTTTAAGTCTTTTGACCGCATGCTAAAAATCATTATTTTTGAAATTTTCTTTTTTTGAATAAAAATATATGATTATTATTATTATTATTCAAAAAAGAAAATTTTAAAAATAATGATTTTAAGCATGCAGTCAAAAGACTTAAAAATACGTGCAAAAAAATCAAACGACCTATATTTCAAAACGGAGGGAGTAATTTAAAAAATTGTAAAAAAATTTATATTTTTAAATTTATTTTCAAAAATATGGTTCAAGTTGCATATGAAACTATAACACTAGTTGAAAACTACTACTTTTAGATTATAAGAGTTATAAACGAGTTTGTATATATACACATATTTTTGAAAAAACAATTTGAATTTTTCGACAGAAATCCAAAATATAGTTTGAACAAGAAAAGGTCGAAAAAATAAATATTTGTTCGAATGCGATTTGTTCGAATGCGACATTATGACGGAATAATGAATTAAACATGGCAATAGGTATAATGAAAACATGGGCGTCGGTTTCTTTAATAGCAGCATATTCGTTGCTCACGTCTTAAATATTGAAATATTGAAATATCAAAATATTATGATTAGATATTTTACTTATTACTATAATACTCTCTCTGTCCCATTTTAACTGGTGTTTGACTTTTTAACATGTATATTGAGGTGTAAAAAAACAATATCTACACTCAATAAAAAATTTCAATTCTTATATCAAATAAAAGTTTAGACTTTAAACTTTTATTTGATATAAATTTTATAAAAAATAATCATGTTTAGATGTAATTTTTTTAACATCTTAAAATACGTGTAAAAAAATCAAAAACAGTTAAAATGGGACGGAGGGAGTAACACTGTTGATAAGAGGGAGGAACTAAAATCAATTTCTTCCGAGTATGGTTTGTTCCTTTTGGACTATTTTTACGGCTAACAAGCCAAAATCACATCATTTATGCTGTTTGGTCAAAAAAAATTTTATTATAGAAGTCAGAGGTGAGAAGCTGAAAATTATAATTTTTAAAAAAGTTTTTTTTGAAAACATTTGACCTTACAGAAATTATATCTGAATTATTTATATATAATAAATTATAAACATTAAAAAATTATCCCAACACATTAACTAAAAAATAATTTTGTCTTATGAACAATAATTTTTTTCTTAAGTTAAACTAAAACCACATGCTCTTTGGGTAATATTTGTACATGAATATTTTATATTTTATAAGTATTTGTTTTCACCTAAAATTCGTTTCGGGGGAAATTAGTTCGAATTTATGGAAAGAAAGAGCACATCGAAAAGCAGAAAGGGGGTCCCGAAAAACGATTCTCCCATTCCTAACACAACAAGGCATGTGCAAGCGCAACCACCTTCTTCTTAACATGATAAAGATATCTACACGTACTATCAACCTCCCATGTGAGAATTGATCTTCTTTTTCCCTCATTTTATTTCTATATTTTTATTTTCTAGTCCTCTTTTAAAATTACTCAAAATTGCCCATTTTCTTGCCAATAATATATTTTTGAGGTAATTGCATATCGCACCCCCTAAGTATCGTTCAAAAACGATAGAGTACCTATACTTTAAAAAACTCAACTCGCACCCCTTATCTTTACTTCTCAAAACCGAGATGCACCCCCTGCCGTTAACTTCCGTTAACTCAGTGCACTCCGTTAAGTCACTATATATATATATAATTGCAATTCGGACCCCCTAACTTACGTTCAAAAACGATATTGTACCCATATTTTTGAAAACTCGAATCGCACCACCTATTTTTACATCTCAAGAACGATACGCACCCCCTCCGTTGAATTCCGTCACCTTCCATTAAAATACTCTTCCGTCTCAATTTACATGTCCCTTTTGCTTTTTGAGAAGTCAAATTGACTAATTTTTGACCAACTATTAAAAAAATATTTATTTATTATTTTAGAAAATAGAAAGTTACATATTAAAATATACTAGATTTTGTTTAAAAAAATATCATCAAAAAGTAAATCTAGCCTATTTTAATAGAGGTAAATAATAGGGGGTCCGAATTGCAATTACCTCTATTATTTGTGAAATTCGGACCCTCTATTATTTGCGAAAACAAATAGACTAGATTTATTTTTTGATGATATTTTTTTTAAATTTTTGTTTAATTAAGTTATCCCCAAGTCAAAATGATTTTACATATTGAATGATTTTAAATTTTTAGTGACATATGTATTAGGTACTTAAAATATACACTATTTTAAATATAACAAATAAATATTATGTGATATTTATTATAAATAATACATAAATTTGTCTATTGATTAAAATATATAAATTTTAATTATTTTGTTAGGAAAAATTGATCAAAAAAAATTTAAAAAAATATCATCAAAATTTAAATCTAGTCTATTTTAATATGTAACTTTCTATTTTCTAAAATAATAAATACATATTTTCAAATAGTTGGTCAAAAATTAGTCAATTTAACTCCTCAAAAAGCAAACGGGACATGTAAATTGAGACGGAGGAGTATTTTAACGGAAGGTGACGGAATTCAACGGAGGGGGTGCGTATCGTTCTTGAGATGTAAAAATAGGTGGTGCGATTCGAGTTTTCAAAAATATGGGTACAATATCGTTTTTGAACGTAAGTTAGGGGGTCCGAATTGCAATTATATATACAGTGATTTAACGGAGTGCACTGAGTTAACGGAAGTTAACGGCAGAGGGTGCATCTCGGTTTTGAGAAGTAAAGATAAGGGGTGCGAGTTGAGTTTCTTAAAGTATATGTACTCTATCGTTTTTGAACGATACTTAAGGGATGCGATATGCAATTACCTCTATATTTTTTCGTAAACGGCCCAACAGAGTCAATTAAAGTCAACTCTCAGTTGGTTCATATATCTTGACAAATTCTAGAGGATTTGACCACACGTAAAATTCAAAGGCTTTTTCAACAAAACCCAGTTGGCTAGATTGAACTCCAAGTAGTTACATGTTGCTTTCAGTGTATTTAATACAGATGACTAATTTAGTTTATTCATGTTTAGTGGCTAAGTGCAGGTATTAATAATATAGCTGCAGTACCAAGATCTCACCTAATTTACTCTAACTCCGAGTTGTTAAACCTGTCTGTCATGAACTCATGTGAATCTGTGAAACACAGCCTAATTGTTTATGTACATCTGCATTGCTTTTCGAAAAACCTGGTTATCGAAATATTTTTTGAGTTTTTATACTTTTCCTTCATTTTGAAATATAATAGCGGTCTTTCTAATGTGCCCAAGGGCACACAATAAACACCAAATCTTATAAAATGGCCTCTTTTGATTGGTGGAGTTGATGTGAATGCAGGGGGCCATTAACATTTATTATTCATGTACCAATCAGAATGAGCTATTTTTATTGGAGTTAGGGACTATTGTGTGCCCTTGGGCACACCATAGAAAATCCCATATAATAGTATTAAAATTTCTTGACACATAATTCTAGATTTTTTGATCGCATGATTGAAATCATGAATTCTAATTTTTAATTAAAATATTGAATATACAGTAGAAACTCTTTAAATTAATACTCGATAAATTAATAAACTCCCTAAAATAATAAATTTGTCCGGTCCCGACTTGGGCTAAGGTAAAAAATTGAAAAACTCGATAAAATAATAAGATAATAATTTTTCGAGAGATCCCTTTATAAATTTTGGTCCCAAAAAATCATAAATTGATAATTCATAGAAATTGAAAAAAATATATTACACTCGATTGAAATATATTACATTTACTGTACAATACTTCAAAAATCATTATTGATTTCCAATATATATGAAAACAGTAGTTACCAATTTACGTTGTCGTTATTGATTTCCAATATATATGAACACAATATATATGAACACAGTAGTTACTAATTTACATTGATTCCCAGGGTTCTTTGCAATGTCATTTCTAAGAGAAATAGACTAATTTTTCTCACAAAAAAAAAGAGAAATAGACTAATTTGTCTTTTTGTTTGGTATGCACAATATAATTGGTTAAAAACTCTTTAAATTAATAATTATTAATTTATGGATAAATTAATAACTCTCTAAATTAATAAATTTCTCCGGTCCCGACATTATTAATTTATAGAGTTTTTACTGTATATTTTTATTTAAAAAAATTCAAAGATAATGATTTAACAATATGGTCAAAAAACGGAGAAGTACGTGCCAGAAAATCAAATGACTTGTAATTCAAAACACAACAAATACATTTTGAGTTTTAGATTTGGATTAAATTGAGATGTTAAAATAATACTCCCTCCGTTTCAATTTACTTGTCCACTTTCAAAAAAAAAATTTGTTTCAAATTACTTGTGTACTTCAACTTTCAATGCAAAATCATATTTCTAAAGTCAATTCTACTCCACATATCTCAATTAATTTGTAAACATCTACTTTTATTAAACTGTGTGATCTTTTTAAATTGGACATCTAATTTGAAATGGATGGAGTATTCATCAAAATAACCGACTTCCAACTTTGACTATATCGAACCCTCGAACACATATTTTTCATATACGGATTTTGAGACATCTGAAAAGCGAATTTTATCATGCGAATCAAGAGAATCGATTCATTTCTGAATGGTCCCTTGTCACATACCCGGAAGAGAAATAAATTTATCAATGTGCTCGAAACATGGTTAATAAATTCGGAGGCTGCTGTGCTAGTGCAGGCACAACAATATCACAAATTACATAAATCAATTCAGTTGCACAAACTAGATACTATTACTTAATTATTACATTCCCATAAGGAGTACTAATAAAAAGAAATAAAACAAAAACTCACCGACTGTTTGTTATTACATGGTCCTCACTCAAACCCTCAAGTCTCAATCATCTTCTTCACAATATCTCCAGATTCTCTGCACACACGCCTCTGTCTCCACCTCAAAATCCAACCCTTCTTGTCCTTTTTTATATGTAATCTACACTACTAGCATTTTATTCTGTACCAAAAAAAAAAAAAAAAACATGAAACCTCAGTTCTTGTTTCTCTGTTTGCTAAGTTTTCAGACACAACTCTACTTCACTTCAGCTGCAACTCTTGTTCCTAGTACTCAAATGCTGGTTTTACCTTTAAAAACCGAAAAAATCGCGACAGGGTCGTTTCCTAGATCTCCAAACAAGCTGCCATTTCACCATAATGTGACTCTAACTGTGTCTTTGTTAGTTGGTACGCCTCCACAGAATGTTACTATGGTTCTTGACACTGGCAGTGAGCTATCATGGCTGCATTGCAATTCGACATCGACGAGGCCTATGTTTAATCCGAATAACTCATCATCGTACTCTCCTGTCACTTGTTCATCGCCTACTTGCATGACTCAGACTCAGGATTTTCCTATACCAGCTTCTTGTGATTCGAATCAGCATTGCCATGCTACTCTGTCGTACGCTGATGCCTCGTCGTCTGAGGGGAATTTAGCGAGTGATGTGTTTGATATCGGAGGGTCTAATGTTCCAGGGACGATTTTTGGGTGTATGGATTCGGGGTATAGTAGTAATTCTGAGGAGGATTTCAAGACTACTGGACTGATGGGTATGAATCGTGGCTCTCTGTCTTTTATTTCTCAGATGAAATTCCCCAAATTTTCGTATTGTATTTCAGGTTCTGATTTTTCTGGAATGTTGTTGTTAGGAAATAATAATTTTACTTGGTTAATGCCACTGAATTATACACCTCTGGTTCAAATTTCAATCCCATTGCCTTATTATGATAGAGCTGCTTATACTGTTAAGCTACAAGGGATTAAAGTTTCAAATAAAATATTACCATTGCCTAAGTCAATACTTGAGCCTGATCATACAGGGGCGGGTCAGACTATGGTTGATTCAGGCACCCAATTTAGTTTCCTACTAGGTCCGGCTTACAATGCCTTAAGAAACGAGTTCTTGAATCAAACAAGTAGGATTTTACGGGTTCTGGATGACCCCAATTTTGTTTTCCAAGGAGCTATGGATTTATGTTATTTGGTTCCTGTGAATCAGACTAGCTTACCGGATTTGCCTAGTGTTGGCATTATGTTTGGAGGTGCAGAAATGAGTATTTCGGGTGATAAGTTGTTGTATCAGGTACCTGGTGAGACCCGCGGAAAAGATTCAGTTTGGTGTCTCACATTTGGGAATTCAGAATTATTAGGAATGGAGGCTTATGTGATTGGACATCATCATCAGCAGAATGTGTGGATGGAATTTGATCTGGAGAAATCAAGAATCGGATTTGCACAAGTAAGGTGTGATTTGGCAAGTCAAAGATTCGGGTTATATAACTAGTTTTAAACTAACTAATTACTTTATTTCTAAGTGTTAATAGTAGGTAAAGTGTAATGTACTAATGACCCTGCTTAGTTAATTTTTTTTACTGTGTAACATGTTTTAGCTAGTGTTTTACTGCTCTTCATTTCTGCAGCAGTCGGTTTATGATCTAATTAGCCGGAATATTCACATAAACATAATTTATTCTTCGTTATCTATTTTGAGTGAGATATACGGGGTACATTTGGTTTAGATAACGATTCACTTGTGTTAGGTATGGGAAGAGGATGCTCCACCATGGCCACTGATAAGATATGAATGTATAGGAGGGACAATAATGGTCACAGATTATATACCATTCAATCTAAATGACCCCCTAGCTCTTTAGTTTTCTACCTACCAGAGGTCCACAAGTCAAATTGGTCCGTGAATCGAATAACTGTACTCAGAAACTGGATGTGTTTGATTACATTGTATTCTTTTGTTAGATATAATGATTTTACAAAGAATTTTGATTAATGGAAAGATGCTTCTATCCAATAATAAGAAAGTGCTTAAAGAGTAAAACTGTGGATCTGATATAGGATTAGAGTTAAGTATTACAGAAAGTGCCCATCTTTACATGCTAAAGGAACACTTTATGAGTGCTCATTATAATTTCAACTTTGGTTAGTTTGTCCCTTGATGCCCTTGATGTCAAATTATACCTTTTTTAGAAATTAGTCAGTTGACATTTAAATAGTCACATTTCTCCAGCTACTGAGATTGGACCATTCTCACTCAAAAACCTAGGGGTTGATGTCAAATTAATATGTTTCAGTGATATATGAGATTCGACATTGAATATTCTGTACACGAGTAGTTGTGGAGGTAATGGAGGAAGAGCAGTGTTAGGAGAATCAGTAGTAACAGTTAGAGATTTATTGATTGTCCAGTGACCAGTTTATTCTGCGACACTGACAATGCTGGGGCACAGATATTTCGATCTTCTGTATTCTGAACACCACACAGATTCAGTAGTACAAAGTGTCAAGCATTTGGACATTGAGATTGCCTTAGGTGAAAGAATCAGGTGTTTATTGGGGATGCTAGAATTTTTGGTTTAATCTATCTTTTATAGTAAATAGTAGTAGATTATTTACTGGGAAATTTGTAGATAAATTATGGTTCTTTCTTAGTTCTGCACTCGAATAGACTTTGTTCCATAGTTTCGTCTTAGATTTAATTATGTTGCGACTTTTAGAGAACACTCCTAGAAATAGTATTTGGATTATGTTGAATGAAACTGAAGAATTAATTCTATGTTTTGCAATTGTAACTTTGAGGAAACTCACTGTCTATTGATGATATTGACAAAGTTGAGAAAGAAAACATACAGAGGACGAAGAATAAACCTCCTGACTGAAACACTAGTATAATTTCTAGTGTCATATACCATAACAACACAGGAAGAAACGAATAGCTACTTGAATTACAAAATCAGGGTAAGATCCTACTCAAATTTTGGGTGAAAGAGGTCCATACCCGTAATATCCACGTACTCAGATCCTGATGGCAATGCCAGCAGGACGACAAGAAGCCACAACCACCAGGATGTGAAGACCTTTTAGGCTTCCAGGAAAACAATAACTAGATAGTGATAACATCAGTGATTGTTAGTTCGGTATGATCAACTTTGTCCATCGGTTTAGAATTTAACTTGACAAGCTTCAGAAGACTCCCAGTAGCCAAGATTGCTTTAGAATTGATGTCATGCAAAGACCTGGCATACAGACTCCTGCAGGCCACACATGCAGCTTCATACAACTCCTTGTTCTTATTCGGACCCAATAAACAGTGTCCAAGTATTCGTAATACAGGTTGCAGTAGCTCCCAGGGTAGCGGAATTCTCCCTGTACTAATACCCTCCTTCGTCTCCCCTTTACCCTTTGATGACCCTGAGCTCGATTCATCATTTCTCACCTCAGAATCTGCATCCAATCCTTTCATCTTTTCTTTGATCTCCTCGACTTTGTTTGTTTCATCTGTACCTTCATCAGTTTCTCTGTAAACCTCCCCATCTTCCCCGGCCCAAACAACACAAAATTCACAAAAGGCAATCTTCGAGTCCACAGGCATTTCACCTATCTTACTGTAGTACAACTCTAATGCAACTCCTACTATACGTGCCCTGCACCGTATATTAAAACTAATTAAGTTCTTGGAAGTGTTTGATATGTTGTTAGATAGTATAAACGGGACATAAGTTTTGGGAGAACAGCATATTATAACACATTTACCTGCGGGTTGATCGGACAGTTCCATAAGGCTCTAAACCAGGAGAAATGACAGCTAAATTCAGCTCAGTTGCATTATTTTTAGCACCAGCTTTACTTTCATGATAAACACTGGAATGACAAAGATCAGGTATATTAACCGTAACAGCCTGCCCATTCCTAAAAGCAGTCTCATGTGAGTACAATGCCAACAGCACAGCCTCAAAACCAGCCAATGGCTTACGCAGAGGAACTCGAGAAAGATACACACCAGCAATATGGGGCAGAAATTTCAGCACAACTAGCTGAAGATCAGGCTTGGCACACTGAAACGTGTCGTAGAGCCAACGACAGAGGCTGTTGTCGCCAGCGCCAGAGTCAGGTTTGCGGAGGAGTTGAGTGATCTGGGAGGAGATTTCAGGGTTATTGAGAAGGTTGTGAGAAGGGTCTTCAGAGCTGAGAAGAGAGGAAGGGAAAGAAGGCAGGATTTCAGAGAGGGCTTTCATTGCTTCTTGGCCTTGGGAAAATGAATCAGACCATGAAATGTGAGCCATGGACAGAATCAGAAACCATGTAATGTATGATGTTTCCTGGTGTGGTTTGGATGATAGGGGAGTTTAGGTTTAGGTTTGGTGTTTTGATATGAGAGAATAGAGGAGATAAAAATGGATCACCTCAATTTGTGGGATCATTTTCAGAAAAAAAATCAACTATTTCGATTGCATTAATCTTGGTGTATAAATTAAAATATAATCGAAATTAAAGTTGTGTTTTATTTTTGTCAGGAAGTTGTGTTTTATTTCAAACTCTTCTAAATAACATTAAAAAGATACTAATGCTGAAATTTTCTCATTTTTGGGTTCTCTTGATCTCCTCTTTCAATTACTTTGATTTCATTTGCTTCATTTTTGGTAATACTCTGAAGATAAACGAGGTCGAAACAAAAAAAGAAAAAAACCTATTATCTGCACATGTACACATCAATCCATAGATCTGTCAGAGCATCTCCAACGGATAGGCTGAAATGGATTTGTCAGACATTAATGATTTTTAGCTAAGTCTTCTACATTGCTGGAGATGCTCTAACGATTCTGCAGAAGTTGATTAGAATTTAGAGGCATTTGGTCACATTTTCAAGTTCATAACAATGCAACAAGCCAACAACTAATCACTCATCCAGATTTGCACAAGATGATCTGATTTCCAAACTCTAGTTACATAGCTAGCCTACTTCTCTTCATCTTGATGTGCATTGTTAAATATGAATGATACGAAATCATCAACACGAGTAGCTGTCTTGGATGAAATGGGGACTCGCGTTGTAAATTCAACGCTTCTGAAAATCTTGTCTCCCTCGAATTCTTCCCTGTCAAAATCTTCTCCGTGAAACTCTTCTCCTCCAGAAAAAACTTCTCCGCAGAAATCTTCACCACAAAAATCTTCTCCGCGAAACTCCTCTGCTTGATAACTTGAACAATTCACTACTTGCTCACTTGTACAATTCGCCTGTTCATTTGTACAATTAGCTACTTGATCATTTGTGCAATTCACCGCTTGATCATCTGTATAATTCTCTGCAAATGAACAATGAATTCAATCAGAATAACAAGGAAATTATATACCAGACCTTTGTGACTACTTCAAAGCAAGTGACATTCATCCAATCTATCATTACTAGTTTTATGAGCAGTGTTTATAAGAGTTCACATATCGCGACACATCTGCAATTTATGCATACTATGGATTCTCTGATCTTACCAGTAACCAACAAACGCCGTTCTCCAGTTCAAATATTACTAAATTCTACGTTTCGATATATCATAATTCGGCATCATTTTAACCAACATTCCTCAAAACAGAGAGATTCTGACCACTTGCAGATTTATCATAACATCTAATCAATTCTGCTAAGTATCATAAACTGCAATACGGTTATAACAAGATACTATCGCACATTTGCACTTCGATTCATTTTCGTTTTCCAGAATATTCTTAGCTATCCGCAACTAAACAGAACATCATCAAATTGACTGAAACAATGTGACTGCATATTCTTACCTTCTCTGTTCTCAGGCGTACTGCGAGACTCGGAGCACTTTCGATTCGAATTAATACCTGTAAAATAACATCAAAATAATTCATAACAAATATTTCGCCCGATTTCTCAAGATTAATCAGGAAATTTTCATCGTTTCGGTAAGTGCAAAATATTTGATTATCACAATTTTCCGATTCTCGTATAAACCAAAATTAAATGTATAGACGGAAAATAAGAGAAGTAATTATCGCACCATATTTTTTCTTGAGTTTGGCATATCCAGCCTTGACGATAAATTCATGAGATCCACTACTGCCAAGAACAACTCTCTGCACGTACAATTCACAATAATATTAATAACCAAACTAAATCAAACATATTCTAAATATTTGGGTGTATTATTTATCCCGCTCATATATAGAATATGATACGTAAAGTTCATATAATATTATACGATATTTGACCTACTTGCCTTCTGAAGTATAGAGCGAGACGATTGAGAGAGACCGCGTAGTGTCGCAAAGTTCATCATTCGCATGCACGCCGATTGGACGTCAACAAGAAGATTACGATAGTTGAAAAATTGAAGTTATCTCAGGGTTATAATTCTAGCTTGGACAAAAAGATAAAGATGTCTTGAAGGATTTAGCTTGGGTAGAAAGCTAATGTGACAGCTTATTTGTTGCACTTTTCTTTTTTATTTCCGAAATGTACTCGGAATCGGAAATCAACATTATGTAGCTTTTTCTTCAAGTTACCGGTTAATGAATATTGTCCGGGTTGCAGTCAACTATATTGACACTATCAAAATATTATATATTTATTTTTGTTGTAATTAAAAATATAATAATTATAAGTGAGTATGCTTACCTGTACATTTACCCCGCCCCGTTCGACCCCGATCAGAACCCCGCCCCGGGGGTGTCGGGAATTCGAGGAATTTTTCAGGGACGGGACGGAGAACGTGAAATGTTATATAAAAAATTCGGGGATCGGGGCGGGGGCGGGGATTCGTGTCTCCCCGACCCGACCCCGACTGTATTTATATATATATATATTATACTAAATAATTTTTTTTAAACCATACTAAATAAATTATTAAAAATAGATACATTTTATAATATTACTAAAATTAAAAAATAATCTTTATTTTTATTGGTCGATTATAATTATATTAAAATATAATTTTAAAGTTGTCATTTATTTATATTATAAATCAATTTTAATATGATTTGATGTTGAAAATATGAGATAATATCATTTTATTAGTATATTAGGAGTTAGTAGTTTATTTATTTTATTAAAAAATATATTATGTATTATAAAGTTATAATTTTTATTAAAAAGTAAAATTTCCCGAATCCTCGCGAGGATTCTCGTTTCCTATTCGGTATGGGGATCAGGGAAGAAAAGGATTCTCATTCGGGGTTCGGGACGGAATCGAGGATAAGTATTGAAATCGGAGATCGTGACGGAGATAACACTCCCCGGCCCCTGAAATGCTCCCGCTCATCCCTATATGTAGTATACTCACTCGTACACATGGATACTTTAATGCATAACATACTCACTCATATACATGGATACTTTAATGGGTGATTTATGTGAATAAAACGCTCGCGTTATTATTAGTGTGTCAATCATACATTGTTAACGTAAAAAAATTTATAATAAATTATTTTATAGTATAATTTTTTTTAATAATTGTTGAATGATATATCCAACGATCATGATTAAAATAAATTTCATCACGTTCGATGGTTTTTCTAGCTGGACGATTGATATGAATATTTGTATGTGCATCGACCTTCTCGCTGAACGAAAAAATCACAAATTTTACTTGTTCAACGGAAAAAAAGAGTTGAACAAGACATAATTTTATTATGATCCTAACTGTTAGATACACACCCAATGACTATAAAAAATATGTTAAATGAATTATGTACCCATGTAATTGATGTTAGTTTTACTTTTCTTATGTTTTGTAATTAACTATAAATTAAATTTGTCATATGTTGTAATTTTTTTGTTTATAAGAAAAAATATATTATTTATCTTGTATCAATTACACGATGACTTTCTGTTTATACTCGAGTAGAACACATTAAAGAATCACTAGCTTATAACTCGTGTCATGCACGGTTGATTTATAATATTTATAATTTTACATCTATATTTTAAATATTGGATAATATTTTTAAGAAAAAATAATTATTTATCTTATATCGGTTACACGATGATTCTGTTTATATTCGAGTAGAACAAATTATAGGCTCACTTGTATTTGTCTCACATTATTTATATATATTTTCTATTTTGATTTTTGAAACATTGTATAGTATAGGTTAATTCAGAAATAACAAAAGATATTTGACCAAATTAAAGATTATTCACGTTTTATTTATATAATAGATAATAGATGCTCCGGACTTGGAAAGAAAATATAATTTTTATATATTAATTAATGAATATATAATTGTTATTTCAATATTTTATTAATTGCTCCCACTACTTGCTTCCCTCTCCATCCATTTTTGAAGTGGAAAGTTTGGATTGAAATTTTAACAAATTTACTTTTCAATCCACTTGCTATCATTCCTAAAAAACGTAAACACAAAAATAAGTATAAATTTTGTATTTGCTTTTCTTTTCCTCAGTTTTCACTTCTATTTAAACTTGGGGAGAAGAATGTTAAAATTAAGTTCACACATCATAAAAATCTACAAGAACTCATCTCTACAATTATAAAAAATAACCCCGGAGACTATTTCAGATAAGTTTTGTATAGTTTTGGAGAATACTCCACTTGGCAGGATATTGCACTAACAGAATCAATCATGTGGTTGGACAATTCGAAAAGAAAACCCAATATCAAAGTCAGAGAGGCCTTTTGTAGTGGAACAAGTATTGTACACATCCCCCTTGCCGGGCTTTCTGTAAGTGGGCTGTTAAGAAGACCCAATGCACACGCTCCCCAGCATTAGAAAACTCACACTTTGTGGCTTTTGGAGCATGAAGGCACCATGCCAATGGCTTCCAAGGTGGAGAGCAGAGAAAACAGTGCACACAATTATTATTAAATCCAAATATTATTAGAAAATAATACACACATCACCAATCATTTGATGGGTGACTAGTTGCTTAGGCCATCACCACTTCATATATATTTTTTTGTTCTTAAAATAGATTAATTATGTGCAAGGTTGATTTAGACAGGAAAGAAAATAATGTTGGCACACGTATGAAGCAAAGAAATTTGATCCATTAGCTAAACCGTGCAGCAGACCAAACAATTACATGAATTCAGTACTGTTGAATAGACATTATTTTCTCGATGTTATATTTTTGATTAAATATGCCCCCATCACGTATTTAACAAAATTCATCCTCGATCATGAATTCATGATAAGTGGAGCGGGAGTAATACAAGGGGTCTTTGTTTACTGCTTAAAAGCCGTCTTCGGGTTTATAAGTTAAAAGTTTTTATTTGTAGTGTAAAAAGTCAATAAGTACTTATAAAGTTAGGAATGCTGCCTTTTGTTTCAGAATTTCTACTTATTTTCCAAACACTTTAATCACTTATCATAAGTCATAACTTGCTTATAACTTTTACTCCACTTTATTATTTTAAACAAGAAACACTTATTTAGATTTACCCAAACGGTTCCATAATATATTTAGAATTTTTTTGATGGATCTCGATAATTTAAGGATCAAATAAAATTCAAGTCCGGTTCTGTTCGATTACTTCCAACTCCTGAATTCATGTAATATCAACTTTCAACCAAAAAAAAAATGAAAAATGGGGTGGCAATTTAAAATTATATTAAATTGAAGTGGGTCATTTTCATTCTAATGTCACAGTTGATACCCAAAATAATCTACGAGGTGACTGCTTTCATGGTGACCTTTATAATTGGGGCCGTTTGGGTGAGCTTAAAATAAGTGCTTATTGCTTAAAATAAATAAGTGGAGTAGAAGTTAGAAGCAAGATAAGACTTATAAGTGATTAAAGTGTTTGGAAAATAAGTAGAAGTCCTGGAACAAAAGCTAGCATTCCTAGCTTTTTATAAGTGCTTCTTGACTTTTTACACAAACGGTACGAATAAGTGCTTCTAACTTATAAGCCGAGAAGTCCGCCTTAAAATGGGTTGCCAAACACCCACATTGCCTTTCCAACATGCTAAATGTGATATGATGCAACTGATTGAAAATAAGGGCTTTTCATTTGTCAAATTCTAAAGCAAAGCAAATGTATTTAAAATAATATGCACGAACATATGTTTCTATTGCCCCAACATTTTACAATTTTCACCTTCACTAAAGTAAGCAATTGCAAGTACTATGATATGTTGATTAGTTTAAATTTGTGGTGATAATTAACATAATTAATCTTTGTGTTGCAATTAACTATTTAATAATAAAAGTTGACATGAATGAATGAATAAACAAAACACACACAGGCTTGCTCTACATTGACTAAACAATGCCAACAAAGTAAAATTACTTTCCACTTCATTCCAAAAGAAAAGAGTAAAAAAGAACTTCAAATTGGTCATGTTGATGGAGATTCATACGTCTTTTCTGACTCGGATTTTAGCTCTTTCCGCCCAGATTTTTTCTAGTTCTATAAAAAGAAAGTTCACAATAATAGCGAGATTAAAAACATGCTTTTAATTATTTGGGGTGTTACGTATTTAATGATAAAGTTGCGCAAACCGACTTAGCAAAAAAAATGTTGTGTAAACTGAAATTTCTTTCGAGTGAATTATTTAATAAAAATTTGCTAAAATATAATATGTCTGAAAAAAAATTAATATAATTTAATTTGAATTCGGTTTAGAAGTTACAATTCTTATGTGAATATTTTCATTTATTTGAAAATATTAAATAGTATATTATATTTTTGCTGGTAACATTTGGACCATTTCGTTTCTGAGCGGAAGAGTTATTAGGTTAATTAGGTTCTATTATATTTTGACAAATTCATTATTTTCATTATTATTGTATTTAATATTTCAGAAAAATTGTGTGCCTCGTATATATTATCTGCTTTTTCTTATAAATCATAAATAATTTTTTAATCCAATCCAAGCATAGTGGATAATCACTCACTAGAGATATGAATGAATGAACTGGAGATGGGCTGAGGAATATGAAGCTCAAAAGCATCAGACACTTGTGGGTCTCGGGGCTTCAATAATTAAGAATTTTCCTAATCGAGCTTCGTCATTTACAATAGGGAATTTCCAATAAATACATAATATCATATAATTTGCTTGAAATTATTGGTCACATAGCTCCAAAGTTTCATTGGATATAATTGGGCGAATTATTCTCCTCCACCATCATAGGATCTAAAAACCCTGGGGCTTAACTTGATATGCATCACCACCAGAAGTTTGAGATACAATCATACCACAATTATTGTTCTTCAACAAATGCAAAAGAGTTATATACTTATAACTTATATGCAATTGGCACTCCTTATGTTTAGACATAATGCACATTGCATCTAATAGTTTTGAAAAATACACTTTGCAGCCCCAGACTTTTAACCCGTAGACACTTTGCACCATTTCCGTTAATTTCTACCGTTACTGTTAACTTTTGCAGGGGCACTTTGGGAAATTTAATTATATTTAATTAAAATCAGACCTTTATTTAAATTTTCTGACCATCTAAACGATATTTTTCGGAAAAACTTAAATAACGAAAGTTGTAGAGAATAAAAAGATCTTTTAGAACAATAGGGTTCAAAATTTAAATAATTATTTAAAAACGATTGTTCATTTTTACAAGATTTCTAATTTTTGAATTTTTTAGAATAATTATAAAAAGAATTACGAAAATTTTGAACCTTATAGTTTTAAGAAGATTTTTTTATTCTCTACAACTTTCGTTCTTTAAGTTTTTCCGAAAAATATCGTTTAGATGGTCAGAAAATTTAAATAAAGGTCTGATTTTAATTAAATATAATTAAATTTCCCAAAATGCCCCTGCAAAAGTTAACGGTAACGGCAGAAATTGACGGAAAGAGTGCAAAGTGTCTACGGGTTAAAAGTCTGGGGCTGCAAAGTGTATTTTCCAAAATTATCAAGTGCAATGTGCATTATGTCCAAACATAAGGGGTGTCAATTGCATATAACTCAATGCAAAATAAAAAAAAGATTGAACTTATCAATTTAAATGCACTGTTCACAGGTAAGACCTCACGGCGACTGGAGGTTATTACCAAACCTATGTTGTGTTTGTTGTCTTAAATATATATATGATTAAATTTTCCAAAATTTCATTTTTATAACCGGCCCATTCCTCTCCTAACCATCTCAACTATAATTAAACACTCTCAATTTAAAATGAAATTTTTCTTCAGATGTTACTCCAACTCCGATTTATTCCTTTAAATCCATCTAAGTGGACGGCTCCAAAAATTCTACATGACTCGTCTGAGTCACGTGCCACTATCTTAGTCAGCTTGTCCCGAAAAATTATACTTCTATTTAATTTAGATCTTTTCACTTTCGATAATTACTTATATATGACTCGATCACTCTAGATGCGGGATATATAATCACGTTGAAATGATTTAAAGTTGATCATTAGAAGGCAGCTACAATTTATGTGATCTCACCCATCTTTATTTTTTTTAACCATCATGATCCGACTGATTTCTCGTCAATTAATAACTGATATTCCCTCAGTCCCTTTTTACATGTCCCTTTTGAAAAAAAAATTGTCCCAAATTACTTGTCCACTTCTCTTTTCAAAGCAACTTTTTGTATGTTTTTTCAAAATGTAACAACTTTCAATGTTTGACTAGCATATATATATACACAACTCTATCTAATTCATTACATTTATTAGGGATATGTATGAAAACAAGATATCCACCTAACATTTTCTTAAGATGCGTTATTTTTTCAAAAGGGACAAGTAAAAAGGGACGGAGGGAGTATTTCTTAGTTCCATCAGTACTGAGTACTGACGAGTAAAAAATTATGATTATGAATTTTATTTCAGCTTTGAATATGAAGATTTAGATTAAACAAGTTTTGACCGGCCGGGCCGTTTTGATTACGCCAGTTACTATATTTTTGGATCAAACTAAGATCCAGAACCTTCCCGATAATCTATGTATTGCGATATTCTACCGGGACTCAGGAGTACACGATTATGTAACATTACGGGGCCGTTTGGGCAAGCTTAAAAGAAGTGAGTTTTTGAGGGAGCAGAAGTGAGAAGTAAATAAGTGAATAACGTGTTTGAAAAAGAAGCAGAAGCTGTGAGAGAGAACTGGTAAACAAACAGGGCCTACATATATCTCAAACAATTAGCCTAAAGTTGTCATAGGTGACTCGCAGATGTACATGCAATTGCCAACTGTCGTTTAAAATTATAAAAATAGGTGGCACGATAAATACGACGTTTGTTTATTTGTCACGAAATACAATAAACTAGTTTGTGTACACGCATTGAAGCTTCTGATCTCCGCTGCCGTTGCTTTCACCACAAATTATCTCACGTACTCAATAACAATAGTGTATTGACTTTTTAATTATCAGTCATGCAGGAATATTTATGTAAAATATTCTAGAACCATTCAACGATAACATATATTAGTGATTCAAATTTTAGGTTTTGTGCACTTTTAATTGTTAAAACGAGTTTAATTTTCTCTAAACATATCATAATTATACTAATAACTTGTTTGGGAACCATGATTTCATTTGAAATTCTGGATTTAATCAAATAAACTGTTTGAAAATTTAGATTCGGATTTCAAATCCAGAATAAATATGAGAATTTAAAATGACAACTCAATTCCTTTCATTTGAAATCCATCATTTGAAATGAAATGCAGTTTCCAAACGGTCTCCAACATATTTCATATGAGTTGGACAGAAGGGTAGCTACGCAATTACTCACTTTCAAAATTTTAAATTGAATTAAATTATTTAGTATTTGTTAAATTATTTATTAGCCAGTGTATAATTAATAATTAATATTTTAAATATTTTATAGAATTTTAGTTTTCAGAAGATAACAAGAAATATTCTTTCGCTTGATATTCCCTCAGGTATTCATTTAAAAAGAAAAACAATTATGTTATTTTTGGTGAGGTGAATGAATATGAAAAGAATGTGATGGAATTTGAATTATGTTATGAGTAAATATTTATAAATTTCATTATTTACTCCCTTCTATTCTTTACTTCTCATATGAGAAGATCATACCCCAAATTTGATAAGAAATTCTACATTCTCTTCTATAATTGAATTTTTTACAAATCTCATCATATAATAATTTTATACTCTCTCAATTTTTTTTTTAAATTTTTTTCTAACACTACTATCTTCATTTATTTTATATCATTTCATTGTATTTCATCCACGCCAACCAAACACAACAAAAATGAAATAGTTACCTTTTGCTCAATTTATTTGAAAGAAAAAAAAATTGAGTGAGAGTTTTTTTCTTTCTAGTACTTATTTTCATATAATCAAGTATAGGACGAAGAGAAAAGACGGCCAAAGCACTATAAAACTCTTTGCACAGTTAAAATAAAAAAGAGAGGAAATTAATAATTCACACATTGGATTAGTATTATTTCCCCCAATATTCTTGACACCAGATGTCAATGTTTGTGTGACAAATATTCTGTTTTTTTTAAACTAAACTAATATTCTATGTGTTTCCTTAGCGTGGAAGCTCGTAAAGACCTCCTCAGCTACAATTTTATTTCAATTTCAAAAATATTGATTGAAATTTATATATTATATAATTTAAAAGATTTTTAAAACATATATATAATTCATGTAGGAAATGTTTTGAGGTTTCAAAATTGATGTAATAATAATTTATGAAGTTCAGCAAAACTAGGCAATTTGATATAAATAGTGAACACGAATTTGAACGGAGGGGGAACTAAGTGAACAACAGAAGTTTCTTAAATTAGCCCGGTCGTTATCACTTAATTATATACGCTGGCGGCACAGGCTTTCGATTAATAACAATACTCCTGCCATCATTTTGGATTATAATATTTGACGAGACAACAGACTTATTGGAAGTATATATATTTATATTCAACATTTTCTATTCAAAAAATAATTGGATGCTAAAAGAAGTTACTAGAGAATTTATAAATAAAACTTTAGGTATATACTTCAGTGAGAGTATTCATCGACGATTCTACTTACATATTGCAAATCTAGAAAATTCATTTAAATAAAATATTTAACATTATTTTGAGCATTCTAATCTTTAATAGGTATTTTTTATTGATCTATATTAAAAGTTGTCGGAAAAATTCATTTTGGGACAAAAAATTAGTGGAAAAATCATGTTTTAAAGTATTGGGTTGGCTATAATCACCGGCTAAATTGGGGTTGGCTATAATCGCCGGCTAAATTGGATCCGTAACACATTAGGTAAAAGTTGTTAATCTGTAAGAAATTGTGCTTCGATGATATTGACTATATTGTTTGATTATAATTGAAAAATAGTATGTTATTAATATTTAGATTATTATGAATAAATCCGTTTATATATTAATAAATGATATTTAATTTTTCTGACAGATTTTAGAGAAGAGGTAAGTATAGTGTGGACTAGTTAAGGTTAAAATGTGATCAAGTAAATACGTCTTCCAAGAGATCTCAGATGAATTAAAATAACACCCCATGCGGTCCAACCGAGCATGTTTCTTGATGTAAACTTTGTTAGATATCAAAGCGGAGAGTTTATGTTCATACCTGTCTACAACATGTTACCACGATTGTCCGAGCACCACATGTTCATAAATACATTAAACTAATGGCAACACGTTTATCGTGAGGCAATATTGATCCAGTGCCCATGTCTAGACTAAACACATTCGATTAATCTATTTCTATTTCTGTTAATCATAGTGTCAATTAGTTAGGAGATAAGTGTACACCCAAAGGATAAGGTGACAATGCTTTTGAAATACGATTATTATTAGGGGTGTTTGGTTTATAGTTAATGAGGTGGGTTAATGAGAATTGGAACTCTAATCTCATGACAATTGTTTGGATTATTTATTTGGTGTTAACGGGAAATGATAAACAAATATTTCTTATTAATTATTAATAATTTTTTGATAATATGTGTTCAAAATTAAAATCGATAATTATCTCTCTCTAAATTATTATTATTTACCTGATATTCTTATCTCTGACCTGTATTAACCTTATCAAAGCTTCCAACATAGTTGCACAAATGAATCTTGCAGCGCTCCTCCCTTTCATGGAAAAAATATTTATTTTATTTTTTAGTTGGTATTATTTTTTCCGGATACGGACGTTAACTTTATTAACGCAGACCAGTTTTATAGATTGTTATGGAATATTTGATAACATTGATGATAACTTAGCTTTATTTTTTTCTCAAAAAACTTTATTTTTGTAGCTATACAATTATCATGAATAAATATAATAACAAAAATATCATATTTAAATATTTAATATTCTATTTAGACAAAACAAATTTACAAACATGACTACTAACGTGGATGGAGTTAACATTAAATTATAAATTTCAGCCCTCCTTACTTGTGTTCTTTTACACTAATGCGTCTATAAACATAGTTCTATATTTTTTTTTCTAATTTTTTTTTTCAGAATAAAAATTTATACATTACATTTTATTTGTAGAAAAGAAAATTTTGAAAAAAATTATATAAATTTTGAAAAAAATTATATAAATATTAATTTTTTTTCAAAATCGATCCCTGTTACACAAGCTGCATTCAGAACTTACTGCTGCTCATGTAAAGTTGAGAAAAATTAAAGGAGAGTTCAAAGTTGTCAAAGTAACAAACGTGATATTTAATAAAATAATAGGAAGGAATAGAAAGTTGCTAGACATTTGAGAAGTGTTTTGGCTATTTAAACCAATTCTCTCTGCCTCTTATTCCTCCTCCCTCTTCATTCATATTAACAGAGTTTGTGTAATCTCTCTCAATCTCTATCTCTCTCCATACACATCTCTCCCTCTCTATCTATATATACACACACATCTCTCTCCCCTCTCTCTCTCTCACATATATATCACATTTTGCCTCTCAATCCTGTTCTGTTTCATATCTTCTTCTGCATTCTGGTATGTTTGCTTCTCTCAACTCTTCATTTCATAAGTATCTACATGTGTGTATGCACAGACCCTTTTCTCATTTCTCATGAATTTCAATCTTTTGCATGTTTCTTGTGTCGATGGGTTGCTTTTACCAGCTTTTTACAATTTTTTGTCTGAATTTTGAGCTGAAATTCATCAAGTTTTCAGCTTTTCTTGTATTTTCTTGATTTTTCCTGAAAGTTTGCTGTAACATTGTTCATTATGGTGTTAATTATTGAAAGTTTGATTGTTTTGTTGTTGGTTGTTGAACCCTGGTTTGCATTTATTGATTTTGCCATGATCATGTGATAAAGTTTGCTCCTTTTTCAATCTACTCATATATAGATTTTTTTATATATGTATTTGTAGGTGTTTTGCCATTTATTTAATTAAATGAATGCTTTTGTGAAGTTATAACTATCTTGAAGGTCTTTACATGTCAATATGTCATGGATATATTAATGGTCACTTTCTGCTTGAAGATTCTGGTGGGACATTGTTTAGTACAGTTTGTGTGCATTTGGATTGTACTCGTTTAAGATATCAGAAATGTAAAATAGTTGGAGATAATTGAACTTCTAATCAAGTATATGCATAATATATATAATTTTTCACTTCTCTGGATTTGTTTTCAGATTTTGATGTTTATTTTCGTGATCTTGTGTTAGCCAATGCTTACCTTTTTCTTACTTCAAATTGTTGCAGATCGAAATGGAATACGAGAACTGCTACAGGCAGGTTGAAAGGCCAAAATATGATTGTCTTCTTTTCGGTGAGCTGATAATTTATAAACTTATGCTTATTAATTTATTTAAGACATATATTGAATGGAGAGTCACTATGATTTGTTTTCTTTAAAATTGTAGATCTAGATGACACCCTTTATCCCTACAGTTCTGGTTTGGCCACTGCATGTAGCAATAACATCAAAGGTATCGGTGTTATCTTCTTAATTAATTGCTTTTCTGTTGTTAAACATTACTTTGATCTCTAATTGCTTTGTTTTTGATAAACATCTCCAGATTATATGGTTGAGAAGCTTGGTATAGATAGGAGCGTAATCTTTGAAATGAGTAATCTGCTGTACAAGAATTATGGAACAACAATGGCTGGCTTGAGGGTATGATCCTTTTTAATGTATCCCTGTTTCTTTGTATATGCTCTACTAATTTCAGTCTGTTATTTCATTTTTAAAAATGTCAATGATGGAAATTTACGTTTGCAGGCTATCGGCTATGACTTTGATTATGATGAATATCACAGGTGAGGAGTCCTTATAATACTTCACTTGATCCATAAAATTGTATATATTCAATTTGAGGATGAAGGTAGTTATAATGCTTTAGCTTATTAATTTGTTTCCTGTTTTACAGCTATGTTCATGGAAGGTTACCGTATGAGAATCTAAAACCTGACCCTGTTCTTAGAAGCCTTCTGCTAAGCTTGCCTATCCGTAAAGTTGTAAGTAACCAGCACAAGTGGAAAACTCTTGTAATTTAGGAGTCAAACCGTTGTATATGTATATTGATATGGTTTCCACTGTATAATTTGCAAATCAGATATTCACAAATGCTGACAAGGTCCATGCTGTTAAAGCACTCAACATACTAGGGCTGGAAGATTGTTTTGAGGGGATTATTTGCTTTGAGACTCTGAATCCTACTCACAAAAACATTGTGTCTGATGATGAGGATGACATTCAATTCACTGGTTCAAGATCATTTTCCAGCACCACTAACGACAACACTGAAATATTTGACATCATCGCACATTTTTCTCAACCTAATGCTTCGATATCATCGTTACCAAAGACACCAATTGTCTGCAAGCCATCTACACATGCCATTGAGAAGGCACTCGAGATAGGCAAGATCAATCCACAGAGAACAGTAAGCAGCTCACAAGCTTATTATTAACAATTTCTTACCAATTACTTCCTAAGTACTATTCTTATATTTTCTCCCGTGTTGAACTTCTATACAGCTTTTCTTTGAAGATAGTGTACGAAACATACAATCTGGAAAGCTTGTTGGCCTTGATACTGTACTTGTAAGTCAATAGTGATGTTGCATCAATTGATAATGATATACCTTTAACAACTCTTGATGGAGAATATTATTTTACCTGCAAACTTACAATCTTAAAAATTATGTACAGGTGGGAACTTCACAGAGGACTAAAGGCGCGGATCATGCGCTAGAAAGTATCCACAATTTAAGGGATGCACTACCAGAGCTCTGGGTTGCTGTCAACAAGTCATCATCAGAGGTCGGTTACTCTGGCAAGGTTGCAGTGGAAATGCCTGTGACAGCTTAGAATTATGTCTAACGAATCAGTGCGAAAGAGAAAGATGGATATATTGAATTGTATGTCGTCGATGGTGGGATTTGTTAAATCCCCCTCATAGTTCTCTTTCCTTCCTAAGATGTAAATGTTTTGACGTTTTGTCGTTCTTATCAATAATATCATATAAAATTATCTGCTTTCATGTAAATTTTGTTACTCCCTTCCCCTTCTCTCTTGCATCCTTAGTTGTCTTCTAACATCATAAGTCTGTCATAATCAGTGTTCTGGCATCATCATAAGGAATACGAAATATCATGGTAATCATACACATACGCCACTATAGCAAGATGTTGATGTTCCATGATATTGATATTTCAGCTGAATGATCATTTACGCATTTTTTATAGCGATGGCTAGAATTTTATTGACCTGTAGCTTCTTAGGGTCTGCATAATTGGAGTTGAATTTCCTTTGCGCCACTCTACTTTGCACAAGGAAGATGTGACTGTTTTTGATTGAGCCATATATAATTGTATATCCGACTTGAAAGTATGATCATAAACGGAGACTAGCAAGGTTTAGGTCCTGGAGAAGGAGACTGAGTTGTAACCATAGTTTCAGACTCGGTATTCTACCAAGACAATATTATAAGTTGAGCTAGTAAAAGGTTTGGCAAGAATCAACCTACTCTAATTATATAACATTCCTGTCACATTTCAGTCTTTCAATGCTACTCTATTAAATGATCTAGCTGCAAATTATTGGAAAGAAAATCATATATACTGAGTATATTCCACTCGAAAATAGGGTCCCAGAAATTCGAATATAAGCAGAATTTTACTCGTATGATACTCATGTACACAAGAGTACATGTGTGAAACATGCTTATTTCATTTCTCTTTTGCCTTGTTTTATAGCTTCGATTAAAATCTCTACACTTGCAACTGTTTAGTAAGGATTTGATCAAGACTACATGATACAGTAATATGAAAAAGTAAAAGATAAAACATGATAAAACACTCTTTCAGATTCTCCTGGAGTCTTGGTGGAGGATATGATGTACAAATAGTTGGTGGGCCTTGTTGAGGCCCTTTTCCATCATGGCCCAATAATCTTTTAGGTGGTATTTATTTCAAAATTTTAAACTTACAATACTTCCAACTGATTGATTTCCTAATTATATTTGATTTGAATTTTAAATGAGACAGACATTACCAAAAAAAATGAGACAGACAGACATATATACATATTTAGAAATTGATATATAGGCTCACATATTTTAGATAAATCTATATAAATACTTTTAAATACTTATAAGTACAAATAAATTTTAAAACACTAATTGACATATAAATATTAAATATTTTATAAATTCACATAATTTTAAAAGAATTTACACATCGTCACATTTATGAAATCCTAATCAGATTCTCAAATAAAATTAATTAAATTAATATTTTAATATAATTATTAGAATACTATCATCTAAAATTATTACAATTAAAATATATTATTTTATTATTATAATACATATTATTTTTATTTATAATATTTTATCAACTTGTCTGAATGTATCTTTCACAATCATATTGAGTCGGATTCCAAAGTCCAGAAACTCAGGGCCGGTTTGGAGGGAGTGCAACAAGTGCAACAGCACAGGGCCCATGAAAATTTAGGGCCCCAATTTATGATTATTTCTTTCTATCTTTTAGTATACTCATGATAAATATAATATAATATTAATATCTCTTTAATTTTTACCATTATTTCATTTAAACACTAATCAATTTTTAACTCCCAACACCCAGCCATGCAGGTCTCTTCTTATTCCTTCTCTCCCCACAAACTAGTATACTGTACAAGCAGTAAATCTCACACGGCCACCTACATATTTAAGTCTAACTACTCAGTAAACAAACAATTTTTCAGTTGTAGTAGTCTAATTTTGTTTATGATATCTTGTTATTTTAAATATATTAAAATTTTCTTCTGTTATTTGGAAGGGTCTCATTTTTAAAGTCAGCACAGGGCCTCAAAAAAATCCTAGACCGCCCTGCACAAACTCCTCAATCTTCGTGAACTAACCAGGACACACTTTTCCAGTTACCACAAGTTTCTAATTATAAAAGAGAAAAAAAAAAATCTATATCTATATATATTGTCCCTGTATGTATTACAGTTTTCTGGATTCTGGGTCATGGCTTTTCTGTTAAGGACACCTTCTATGTTCTGTCCTAAGAAACATTTTTATTACAACAATAACAACAATTGTAGTCATTACAGGTGGGGTGTATTTGGCGCCAAAGCCTTATCCTCTCAGCCAATGGTCCATTCGGTATGTATGTTTCAACATACAACTTATGATGTTTCTCTCGTATACATACACTTTCTTATGGTGTAATTTTTTGAATTTTATATATGCATTGCCAAGATTTATATGTAGGAAGATTTTTGATATATAAATGTGTATGTTAAAAGATTTCTTTAATTATGATGTTAAATGGCTTTGGTTCGAATGAAAGCCAAAGTTATCCTGAGAAACTTCATTGAAATTAGTTTCCCCCCACAGATAACTAATTTAAACTGTTTATTTCGTGATCATCGAATGATAGGTAGAGTTCCTAGGTTGTTGTAAATTGGCTTTCCGCTGAATCTACTCATGGTAAATATTGTGTGTTGAATAAATTTGATTTTCCGTGTTCTTGTCTTGAAGATAAAATTTAGGATGTTATGTTGTATGAATTTTTTGAATGCACTTTCATAGATGTTATTTTAATTGCGAAATTGTATATGGGAAATTTTTTATATTAGAATTTACATAGCTTTTAAGAGGTGGCATCGTTAGCATCTGTGGACTGTGATGTCCAATGTCAATTCTCAGTTTTTGGTCTCTTTGCCTAATTGCAACAGTTCAGCCTATGTTCAGCCTATGAACATCCTGAATGCACCTTCTTTTGTGTTATTTCAATTGCTACATTGTATGTGGAGAGATCTCATATTCTAGTTTATATAGCTTCTGAGAGGTGGCATTGTTGGCATCTGCGATGTCCTACAGCAAATCTCTGATTTTGGTCTTTTGGCCTAACTGCACCATTTTCACAGATTATGATTTGTTGGTGTACTAGGTAAAGTTTTAACTTGTATATAGTGATTGGGGAACTTGCTGGTGTTACATTGAGACTTGAATCTTATTGCGTATTGTTTTTGGTTAATATATAGTGCTTATATTTTGGAACTAAAGTGCTTACTCTGGTGGTTACCCTTCTCCATTATGACCACGAGGGTGAGGGTCGTCTGTTTGTGCATCAAAGTTACATCTATGTTCCCCTTTTTTTGTGCTAATTACATCTTTGTTCTTCTGTTTGTAGATAATTTGTTATGGTAGTCTCTGTATTGTTAACTATTAGCATAACTTTTACAAGGATTTACTTGAAATTTCCGTTGTTTCCATTGGTCATATACTCTAATCAGTTGAACTATATGATTGACATTGTTCTACACCCTTTCAAGTTCTGCGTGATTCTGGATATGATGGGTTCAGGAATCCAATAAAAGCAATTAGGATAACTGAAACCTTCATTTGTAATGTAAATAGTAGAATTAGCGTATATCTGTTAGATGTTATAAAATGTTTCTTAGCCTGTTAGCCATACATCATGTCAAACTTTATTGTTAACTTAGGAGGTTATAATGTAACAAGCATGTAGTGCTTAAATGTCCTTATAATTTCTTCAAGTTTCTTTAGGTTTCAATGGAATACAAGAGCTACAACAAGCAAGTCAGAAGACCAAAATATGATTGCCTCCTTTTTGGTGAGACGTTAATTGATGAAACATTTATATAATTGCATAAGGAATTACAGTTAGCAAAGTAACTTTGAAGTATTACAGATCTGGATGATACCCTTTATCCTGTGACTTCTGGTTTGGCAACTGTATGCTGCAATAACATTGAAGGTATCACTGTGATATTAGTTTCAAGTTTTTAATACTTGAACACATTCAACAAATAAGTTTTTAATTATTTTTTCAGATTTTATGGTTCACAAGCTTGGCGTAGATAGGAATTTAGCCTCTGAATTAGGTTATTTACTTTACAAGAATTATGGGACAGTACTAGCAGGCCTTAAGGTACAGTCTAGTTAGTCCCTTTTCCGTAATCACATTTCACACTATACTTATTGATCCATATGCTTTTCTTCTTTTTTTCCTATTCTAAAATAGCCAGTTATTAGTTTTTTTTTATTGCAGGCTATTGGCTATGACATTGATACTGAAGAGTATTTTAGGTAATGAAGTGTTGCATATACATTGTTTCATCCAAGAAGTTACACATATCCAGTGTGTAGTAGCTAGACAGTTAACATGAGTAATTGACTGGACCGTTGTTTACTTTGCAGAGTTGTTCACCAAAGATTACCTTATGCGAAGTTAAAACCTGACCCTGTTTTAAGAAGTCTTTTGTTAAGCTTGCCTATCCGTAAAGTTGTACGTGTTTATGCTATAATGAAATCATAAATAGTAATTACAGAATGATTGTCATATGGATTCTTGTTATTTTCACTATATAATTTGCAATGTAGATCTTTACAAATGCAGATAAGGTTCATGCTGTTAAAGTTCTCAGCTGTTTGGGGTTGAAAGATTGTTTCGAAGATATCATTTGCTATGAAACTCTGAATCTGATCAACAATCGCACTGTGTCCGATGGTGAGGATGACATTCAGTTGAGCACCACCCTCACCGGGGGCGGCAAATTTTTTGACATCATCAGTCATTTTTCTCAACCTAATGCTTCTGCATCTTTGTTACCAAAGACACCAGTTGTCTGCAAGCCATGTCAACATGCCATCGAGAAGGCACTCAAGATAGGCAACATTGACCCTCAGAGAACTGTAAGCAACTCAATTATCTACCAAAAATTCCAGCTATTAAAGCGTTATTGTAATGGTTTTCCCTACCATTGAAACTTTGTTTCCAGCTTTTTTTTGAAGACAGTGTTCGGAATATACAGTCTGGAAAGCTTGTTGGCCTTGATACTGTACTGGTAAGCCGCTGGTAACTCAGTCAAAAATAACCAATATGCTATACTGATCCAACTTCTATATTCATAACACGAGGTTTTATTTGATTTCTACTATTTTTTCCGGCTGATGTATAATGGTTGAGGTACACATGCACAGGTAGGGACTTCTAAAAGGATTGAAGGAGCAGATTATGTCCTAAGAAGCATCCACAATATTAGGGATGCACTACCAGAGCTCTGGCTTGCTTAAGAAGTCCAACCAGAGCTAGATTACTACTGCAAAGAAGTAAAAATGCCCGCGACAACTTCAAGTTTCATCATCGGTCTGTCATTATTCTTTATAGGGTTATACTGATCTTGCCGTTTTAAGCTGATCATTATAGGAATGAACTTTTGCTGTAGACATGTAATTTTCATACATTAAGGTGATAAGATTTTGTTGTCATAGTTGCTTTTCTCAGTTTTAGTGGCTGGGCATTTAAATAGAAATTATTGAGTTTTCAGGAGCCTTACTATGGGGCTGAATTTATCAGTTTTATGATTTTTAATACAAGAATGCATCATCTCACAATGGGTAAAAAATACCCATTTATTCACTATATTCCGATTTAATTAAATCCTTGATTTTTCTAAAAATTCTATGATAAATTATTAATAAATCATAATTAGTGGATCAAACAATTAATTCCAATTCCTGATTTTTATAATCATGGATTTAGAATAAAATTTTTATTTTATAAAATAATTCCTGGAATCCAATCCAAATAAATTTAATTTTTAATATAAAAAACAAAAAATATATATAATGCAATTCAAAACAACAACTTATTTAGAAAAAGAAATACTTACATTCTACTATTTTCTACACTCTAGTCTTTACAACCTGTTCCCTGTACTTTTAATACCATAAAAGAAATCATTACAAACACCAACAAGAAGATAAGAAAAAAAAAATCCCATCTTTAAACAAACAATTATTTTATATCTACACAATTTCTGTAATTTCTGGCAATGGCTTCTCTATCTTTACTCTCAACCCCTCTAACCCATCAAACTGTTACATACACTAGTAGCTGTAAGTATAATTTTCCTAGTACAGGAGTTTTTAGGACAAGTACTAGAAAGGGTTTCAAGAGACACACTTCAGTTGTTACAGCCATGTCTGATTTGGCACAAAGCACTGTTCTTGTCACTGGTGCTGCTGGTAGAACTGGTATGTTTTTTTAATGTTTGAATGCAGTTTTTGTAGGTACTTTTGTTTGATTCTTAATTATTTTATGTCTCATTTTATAAATTGATGTTTGTGTTTGTGTGTGTTTTTATTATGATGTTAAGATATGTATGTTGTAATGACATTGATAACAAAATTTGAAGTGGGAATCGAAAACGGGTGATTCGGATGCAAATGTACTAGTGAATTGTGTGGTTGTAAAAGGTAATGTGTGGATTGTGATGATCATTAGGCGTAAATTGTTTACGGAGAGATTATGCTTAGATTGTGGTTTGGAATCGGGTTAAATTTTTCTTGCACCAATGGACATTTTTAGCGGTGAAAAGTGGGTTGGCTTCATGATCAGAGTACATAAACTTTATTGCTCCATTATTTTCCCTTGTGCTTCTGTTTCAGTTAGTCCCCTAAAAGCTTATGTTTTGTAGTTTTTTTTGGTTTTGTTATTATCGCAATTTTTTTAAAGCTGCCTATATTCTGTTTAGCTAATTAAAGAAACTTTGTACGGATATCTTACTGTTTATATCAGTAGTATATTTGTATAACAGGAAGATATATTGTTCATAGAGTTCCTACCGATCAATTCATCAACTATGCCTTCTGTTTGTTATTATATTTGTTAGTGATATATTACTGTTTTAATCCTTGAAATGGTAATCTTTTTATGTGAATTAAGAAAAAACTGCATTCATTATATTTATTTTCTGACTGTGAATTGTGATAATGAGACAGTGAGACAACACTGCTTCTATGTCATGTCTAATTTTTGATTTCTTTATCTTTCATTTATCTACATGGATGTGTCTGGCTTTTTTAGACTCAAGTAAACAAGTAATTATTTTAGGCCACATATATGCATCAGGTAAGTACTGTAATGTGACAAATTCTTCCACTACTGGAAGTTAATGTTTAGCTATAATAAGGTAGATTCAAGGTAGTATCTTGACGCAATCTCTTCTGCTGAACATTATTTATCTAGGTCAAATTGTCTATAAGAAGCTCAAAGAAAAACCTGACCAGTACATTGGCAGAGGTTTGGTCAGAACAGAGGAGAGCAAAGAAAAAATTGGTGGAGCTGATGATGTTTTCGTCGGGGATATACGGGATGCTGATAGCATTGTCCCTGCAGTTCAAGGTATTGATTTCCTTGTAATTCTTACAAGTGGTGTTCCTAAAATGAAGCCTGGGTTTGATCCAAGTAAAGGCGGAAGGCCGGAGTTCTATTTCGAAGAAGGAGCATATCCTGAACAGGTAACTACAATGCTATATCGGATAATATCTTTTTTCTTTCTACAGATAATTAAGTAACTAATGACATATTTGCTAGGTTGATTGGATTGGGCAGAAAAATCAAATAGATGCTGGTGAGTTCTGCTACTTTTAATGTATAGATTCTCTATTCCCATTATATTATTCATATACTATATATACACTTGCATATATGTAATGTTCATATATTCACTATGAAATATTCTTTGCAGCTATTGCTGCTGGAGTGAAACAAATTGTGCTTGTTGGATCAATGGGAGGAACAGATCTCAGCAACCCACTGAATAGCTTAGGGAATGGAAATATATTGGTTTGTAGTTCTTTTGCTCTATATTTTGTGCTATATCCTAATCGGTTGTCTCATAATAGGTTATGCATATTCTATCTAGGTGTGGAAGAGAAAAGCCGAACAATATTTAGCTGACTCGGGAGTTCCTTACACAATAATAAGGTATATTATCATTTGTCCTGGTATTTTACAGTTGTGCCGTTTGTTATAAATAATGGTCTAACAATCTCTATAATAATAGTGTTAGATGTACTTATTCTGTAAATGGATGCTTAGATGATAAATTCAGTAATATAATAATAGTGTTAGCTATAGATTTTGTTGCTAGTTCTTTAACTTGACTTCAATCCAACTTAGATAGAAAGAGTCAAAAAGAGGTGTTCGTTCTTGCGCCAATATTTATTCATTACATTTTGTTAAAATATATGTTCCTACAACATTAAGGAAGCTAACTGTCCTCTGTGACTAGATGCATACCGGACCCAACAACCCACCACAGGTTGGCTCAAAAGTGCTTGCAAATTGGTATACATCAGTTATTTGCTTGTGCTTATAAAGGCCCAAACACTCTTTTATCAAACCGATGTGGGATGTTACAAACACACCCTCTTATATGGTCGAGCTCACAATCAAACATATGAAACCCCGGGCAGTGCCTTGGCACTTCCGGCCGGGTAGAGCTCTGATACTGTTACAAACACCCCCTCTTATATGGTCGAGCTCACAATCAAACTTACGAAACCCCGGGTAGTGCCTTGGCATTTCCGGCCGGGCAGAGCTCTGATACCGTTACAAACACCCCCTCTTATATGGTCGAGCTCCCAATCCAACTTACGAAACCCCGGGCAGTGCCTTGGCACTTCCGGCCAAATAGAGCTTTGATACCATTTATAACAACACAAGCCCACAACTAGATGCATACCGGACCCAACAACCCACCACAGGCTGGCTCAAAAGTGCTAGCAAATTGGTATAAATCAGTTATTTGCTTGTGCTTATAAAGGCCCAAACACTCTTTTATCAAACCGATGTAGGATGTTACACCGATCTAGTGCTACCTATAACTTTCTTATCAATGGAAAGTTTATATATCAATATTATGAGGCATCTTGATTTAAGTATGAGCCAGTATGTTGTTCTTAAATTCTTCGTATGAGCGTATATACTTTGTTTCCTCTTTAGTGATTATATAACATGAATCAGTCATTTATGGTGGGTGGAATCCTCATGCTTGCTCTGTGATGTGGACAAATAAATGTCTGCAAGCACATGGTTCTTTATGTGTGTAATCCTTTCACTATTCTCGGATATTTAACTAAAACAACTCTACTTTTTCGCGAAATTATATGTTTGGAGATGAACAAGTGCATGAATTTGGATATTGTTTTGTCAAATTTCTGAAATATTATTCATAATAATCAATGCAGCATGGTTGAATATTGAACTCTTATAGCCTTCTGAACTCTGAAGAGTATATGTAAACCCTGTAATGTTGATGATGTACGGTACAGGGCAGGAGGATTGCAAGACAAAGAAGGCGGCATTCGTGAGTTGCTTGTTGGAAAGGATGATGAGCTTCTGCAGACAGATACAAGAACCATTTCTCGGGCTGATGTTGCAGAAGTCTGCATTCAGGTCTCTAGTAACAAGGATTGCGGACTGTGCAATATTTATGCTTTCTGCCTTTTCTTATTGCGTTAATTTAGTCTCATGAGATATTCATTTGGGCATGTACAGGCACTGCAGTTTGAAGAGGCTAAATACAAAGCATTTGATCTGGCTTCAAAACCTGAAGGAACTGGAACACCAACTAAAGATTTCAAAGCTTTATTTTCCAATATTACTACTCGGTTTTGAAGTCTAGACATATTTGTTCATTGTGCATTCTGTACCTTAATTCCTTAAACATGAAGCTCTCACAGGATTAGTGTTTTTGTATGAGTTCATCACGTAATGCTATGAAATTTATGAAATGCTATTTAGAAGAAAACCAAATTGCAGCTTGTTAATTTTGTAGCTACTATGAATGGCATTATTCGTTATAATTTTAAAAATAATACAACTTCATCTAGTGATTGCAATGATGGATGCTCTTTATCCAGTGAATTTAGTGGTTAGGTATTTTACTTGTGCGTGGCAGACCTGTCCTGTATACTCTGGTACTCTCGCAATTAAGAGGGGAAAAATAAAGCGGTAATACACTAGAATCATACCAAACATTTTATACCCGTAACCTGAATATTCTGTTCTTCAGATCTTTGGGATTATATATAGCCTACTAACTACGATGGACATTCTTCTCTGCAGGTTCATCATATAGAGGAGGATTGATAAAATTGAGCTCGACACTGTACAAGTTCCTGACATATGACTTCACATGTGCAGATATTTTGAATAATTTAATTACCTGATATGGCAATTGTAATGAGTTTAGTATATTAAGTAGTTTTTGAAGTATAGTTTATATTAATATTATTCTAGAACATATTAATGTTGTTCCCCATTATAAACAGCCTCAGGAGAATTGTCAAACATCATAAGTACGGTCAACATAAGCAATATCACCAGCATCCACTATATAAGGTGTCGTTGAATTGCTTAGACTCCATAGTTCTCCCATTCTCTTGTGCTTCATATGCTTTATAGTATTCCGGTCACACTTTCATGGAGTCTGTTTGGTGGTACAGCAGTGGTATATATTTTTGGAAATTCATTTTCTGATATGGAGTGTGCGCGCTGCAAAAATGACGAGGTATGACCTGCATAGTTTGTGCTTTAGTTAATAATCTCCATCCATTATATCGAGTCTATCAGTATCTCAAAAAGTTCATGTTATGTGCAATGATGATTTTGTACTATAAAAATGTTGCATAGCGTGATCAATTCCTGGGCATAAGAGTTCTACTTCTCTCAACTTGTTTTAGCTGGTTAATATTATTTAGCTGAAATGGGTACCTTTAACGTTCTATATTGTGAATAGCTGCACTACTTGAATGGTACAACTAGTAGACGTTTATGCTCTATGGTACATCTTGTTCCTTCCTGCACTATTTTCGTTTTTGTTGCATCTCTGCTAGTCTACTTGGTTTTATTGTTAAAGAAAGAGAAGCTTTTGTGTCTAATTTTGATGTAGTGCATGCCTATATGGATGAGTTAGTATCTTCAAATTTCTGCTTTTAAGTACATTTTGTTTCCTTCTGCCGTTCTGCACTTTTCTGTTTTTTAAAATTTGCCTGCAATGCGTACATGTTTCTCTTTCCCGAAGTTTAATTGCCTGATCCCTCCAATAACTTAGCAATATCTTATATATATATGCACACACACATCACATACTCAAGTGTTTTTGATGAAGAAATGAAGATACAAGAAATAATCCATATCAAAATGGATGTCTCAATTGGAAAGTGGTAGGCTTTTGTTTCTTAGGTTATTTAGGATAGTTAAGAGCAGGTTCAAAAAAGAGAAATTGTATCTTTCAATGCTAATCAGGGATTTAGGTCAAACTTTTTAGTTATTTCCAAAATTTTGATTCTTCAAGAGAATAATGAGAATAATTATGGAGGGTAATTTCAATAAATCCTCAATATAAATGGAAGTGGGATGTTTTATCATGTCGATACATTGCTCATATGAAATTGTAGACTCTAATTTCTTAGAAATAGTGATGATATGATAATGATGTTAGACTTAATTTTAACATTCTATCCTTTTCAATGAAAGTAGTCATCGATATTATTTCTTAAACATATTTGGATTTGACAAAGATACTGGCATTATGATTATTAATTCTTGTAATGTTGTTACTTCTTGTAAAACCTATCTCGAGTCAAAATTTGACTTTGAAAATATATGAAAAAGTTAGCTTCGTTAATAATTTTTTTTACTCATAATGGTTCAACTCTCTTAAGAGGACAGGAAATGAATTAGGTTACATTTCAAATCTTGTGGTACAATTTGAATAACAAACATATATGTGTCTCCCTCGTACAGATGTTGGTATTGCGCGCATTCTAATGAATGTGTTAGAACTTTCATGTCATTAATAACGCTGTGATCCAAGAAGATGTAAATGATTGTATACTTGCACATATAGGAAAATGAATCAGGATATATGCTACTTTAGGCAAAGATGAATAGACATGATTTTGAAATACAAAACCAGAGTATATGAAATGAATAGACAAGTCCCCAACAAAATAGGATATGGAAACATAAGGTGACTTTTTTATCTACTAAATATTGTGACTTTATAATTATTAACAACATTTCTCGTGTAATGCCTAAAATATAAAGTGTTTTATTAATTTAAAATAAAAAAGTTATAAGTCTCATTGCTATATATTGACTGATCAATGTTGATATTTATATCTTAAATCCTTCCTTAGGATGATAGAGATTGAGAATTATTATGCCCACTACACCAATTCTGGCCAATTACGACGGATATCTTACGACGGAAAAGGCGGAGTGCAAAATTTACGACGGAGCGCAAAACTTACGACGGAAACTAACATTCATACTTGGCTAGAGGGGGCAGGTGGTGCTCGCAAGAACACAATTCTTGGACATCCGCGTATTCGGCCTGCTGATGTTCCAGGTACAGTTTTGTTATATAGTTGAATTGTTTCGCATATAAAATCGAATTGTTTGGTACACATGTTTCTAATTAATGAAACATACTGGTATACATATAGGTCTAGAATTGGATTTATCTCGGCCTTGAAAAGGTGAGAGCTCTGGTAGATCTTCCATGGCTCGCACACAAGATGATATGTTTTTGCGAGTTGTGGATGAGACCCTAAACCAGGCCCGAGCACATCCGGAGGAGTACACGCTCACACCCGAGGAAGTCCAGATTTTAGCAAGGAATGTTATTGAAGGATATTCTGATCTGCCTCAAGACCATCCCACGGTGAGAGAGATAAGAAATTCTATTATTTGGGTGACGATAGAGGTACTGAACAATCTATACAAGACACACGGACTAGGAAAAGCAAAGGTAAATAATTAATTATTGCTCATAAGTTAGTACGTTACAAAAATTCTGATGTTAGTACTGCTTATAATCAACTGATGACAAATAGAGAACAAATAGAGCTCTAATAATTATTGCACACTTTAAGTGAAAGATAATTGATAATGTTAATAACCAACTTTAGAATGTTCCACGAGATAGTGGCATTTACCTAAGAATGAATACAATAATTCTCAAATCTAGATAATAACATGTACTCCCTCTGTTTTTTTTGTATATCATATATACAAATTTGTTTTGAAGATCTTTCATTAAGAAGTCAAGAATTGTTTAAAAATATGGCATTATAATCAAATAAAGTTTCACAATAATGAAATAATCTAGGAAAAAAAGATTTCATTTCAAAAAAACTTTCACATCATCATGTAGACATGTGTGGTAATTATTCCATAATTAAACCGATTTTCACCAAACACTTATATAAATTTTAGAAAGCATTCTTGCCATCATCATAATTGACTTTAATATTATAAATTAAATAACAAAAAAAAAAATCTATCTTGAATAAAGATTATAAGAAATAGTGAAATATATAAAAATATTTATCAAACAAGAGATAAATAATATATAATAAGGTTCAAAAGTTAAATAAAACTATATTTCAACTCTAGGATGTTACATAAATATCAATTGAATACATAAAATATTAGAGACATCATTAACCTATTAATTACATATATTAACATAATAATTTTTTTCAATACCATGAAAAAAATTATAAAAATTCTCAATAGATATAAAACCCTAGTGCAGGCATATAATTGAAAACTATACTGAACTCCATTGCAGCACTTTGGAGAAAAAAATCGTAAACTAAATAACCAGAAAAATAATTGAAAACTATACTGACCTCCATTGCAGCACTTTGGAGAAAAAATCGTAAACTAAATAACTAGAAAAATAGCTGATTATAGTGGAGAATGATATCAATACACAATAAAAGAAATTATATTTATAGGCACTTTACCTAAGTATAGGATACACAAAATAAATAGAGGCTAATTTAAAATTTATGTTAGTTTAGGAAAATACGAAGAGACGCCACTTTAGAATATAAGCTAGTTTTGGAAAATATGAAGAGACAACCATTTTAGAATATAGACTAGTTTTGGAAAATATGAAGAGACACGACTTTAGAATATATGGTAGTCTAGGAAAAAATGAATAGGGTCATTTTTAAGATACAAACCCAATACCTGTTAAATGAATAGACGCCACATGTCCCGGCAACATAGGATATTGAAAATAATTAGGGTAACTTTTTTTTTTATCTACTAAATAGATAGCTAGAATTTTGGTGATAGATTCTATAGCAACTGGACGATCCTATTTGGTCAAATACCTAGCGACAAACTCCTATGTTCTTTTCATTACCAACAAGTTCCTGGATAATCTTAGTGAGGATATTGATGTTAGTGATGATATCGATGGTGACCTTCATACAGAGTTGGAATTGCTAACTATGAATATGATGTCAGAAAAAGATCGTTTTTATATCACCCTTCAATTCGAATTAGCAAAAGCAATGTCTAGTGAACCATCTCTCCTGATTCTGAAAGGTGTTCCACTAAAAATATTCTTGTTATTGCTCAGGCTCATATTCCCCAAAAAGTGGATCCCGCTCTAATAGCTCCCAATAAATTAAATACTTTACCACCATTGAACAACATTTCATGTGGCAAACTTTTATTTAATATTTCATATGGCAAACTTTAACATTGTTAGAAATAATTAGATAATGAAAGTAGTCCAAGTTATTTACAAGTGAAATGGTAAAACGAAAACCACACTAGAAATGTTGGTTACATCTTGTACAATCTATCTTTTATTTTAACATTGAAAATATAGGAAAAGATAGCATAATCGATTTTTTTTAGTGACATTGGTGAAAAATCTAGCAAATAAAGTTAATAAAAAATCAATAAAATAGGTGTGGAATTACATTACATTTAAAGCTTGTAATATAACTGAATAAAGAAGATATAGACATATCTTGTGGAAAATGCTCGTAATATAACTGAATAAAGAAGATATAGACATATCTTGTGTAAAATAGTGATATGGTAATTGATAATATTGCCTTGGTTTTTCTTATGACTTGCATTTTAAAATGGGTTGAAAAGTTCATCGTCATTAGTAATAACTTAGTGCAACAAGATATTAATTGTAATAACTTAGTGCAACAAGATATTAATTGGGGTATACTTAAAGGACCTCACTATCACTTTT